>NW_027597079.1:0-105582 GCF_964194155.1 Cetorhinus maximus
CACAGACCCGCGTCCCGTCACCGTGTGGGGGAATCACAGTCACAGACCCGCGTCCCGTCACCGTGTGGGGGAATCACAGACACAGACCCGCGTCCTGTCACCGTGTGGGGGAATCACAGACACAGAGGCGCGTCCCGTCACAGTGTGGGGGAATCACAGAGACAGACCCGCGTCCCTTCACCGTGTGGGGGAATCACAGACACAGACCGGCGTCCCGTCACCATGTGGGGCATTCACAGACCCGCGTCCCGTCACCGTGTGGGGGAATCACAGACACAGACCCGCGTCCCGTCACCGTGTGCGGGAATCACAGACACAGACCCGCGTCCCGTCACCGTGTGGGGGAATCACAGACACAGACCCGCGTCCGTTCACCGTGTGGGGGAATCACAGACCCGCGTCCGGTCACCGTGTGGGTGTATCACAGATCCGCGTCCAGTCACCGAATGGGGGAATCAGAGACACAGACCCGCGTCCCGTCACCGTGTGGGGGAATCACAGACACAGACCCGAGTCCCGTCACCGTGTGGGGGAATCACAGACACAGACCCGCGTCCCGTCACCGTGTGGGGGAATCACAGACACAGACCCGTGTCCCGTCACCGTGTGGGGGAATGACAGACCCGCGTCCCGTCACCGTGTTGGGGGAATCACAGACCCGCGTCCCGTCACCGTGTGGGGGAATCACAGACACAGACCCGCGTCCAGTCACCGTGTGGGTGAATCACAGACACAGACCCGCGTCCCGTCACCGTGTGGGGGAATCACAGACACAGACCCGCGTCCCGTCACCGTGTGGGGAATCACAGACTCGCGTCCCGTCACCGTGTGGGGGAATCACAGACCCGCGTCCCGTCATCGTGTGGGGCAATCACAGACCCGCGTCCCGTCACTCTGTGGGGGAATCATAGACCCGCGTCCCGTCACCGTGTGGGGGAATCACAGACACAGACCCGCGTCCCGTCACCGTGTGGGGTAATCACAGAACCGCGTCCCGTCACCGTGTGGGGGAATCACAGACACAGACCCGCTTCCCGTCACCGTGTGGGGGAATCAAAGACACAGACCCGCGTCCCATCACCGTGTGGGGGAATCACAGACACAGACACGCGTCCCATCACCGTGTGGGGGAATCACAGACCAGCGTCCCGTAACTGTGTTGGAGAATCACAGACCCGCGTCCCGTCACCGTGTGGGGGAATCACAGACACAGACCCGTGTCCCGTCACCGTGTGGGGGAATCACAGACACAGACCCGCGTCCCGTGACCATGTGGGGGAATCACAGACACAGACCCGCGTCCCGTCACCCTGTGGGGGAATCACAGACAGAGACCCGCGTCCAGTCACCGTGTGGGGGAATCACAGACCCACGTCCCGTCACCATGTGGGGGAATCACAGACACAAACCTGCGTCCCGTCTCCGTGTGGAGGAATCACAGACACAGACCCGCGTCCCGTCACCGTGTGGCGGAATCACAGACCCGCGTCCCGTCACCGTGTGGGGGAATCACAGACACAGACCCGCGTCCCGTCACCGTGTGGGGGAATAACAGACACAGACCCCCGTCCCGTCACCGTGTGAGGGAATCACGGTCCCGCGTCCCGTCACCGTGTGGGGGAATCAAAGACACAGACCCGCGTCCCGTCACCGTGTGGGGGAATCACAGTCACAGACCCGCGTCCTGTCACTGTGTGGGGGTACCACAGAAACGTGTCCCGTCACCGTGTGTGGGAATCACAGACCCGCGTCCCGTCACCGTGTGGGGGAATCACAGACACAGACCCGCGTCCTGTCACCGTGTGGGGGAATCACAGACCCGCGTCCCGTCACCGTGTGTGGGAATCACAGACCCGCGTCCCGTCACCGTGTGGGGGAATCACAGACACAGACCCGCGTCCTGTCACCGTGTGGGGGAATCACAGACCCGCGTCCCGTCACCGTGTGGGGGAATCGCAGCCCCGCGTCCCGTCACCGTGTGGGGGAATCACAGACAAAGACCCGCGTCCCGTCACCGTGTGGGGGAATCACAGACACAGACCCGAGGCCCGTCACCGTGTGGGGGAATCACAGACAAAGACCCGCGTCCAGTCACCGTGTGGGGGTATCACAGATCCGCGTCCAGTCACCGAATGGGGGAATCATAGACACAGACCCGCGTCCCGTCACCGTGTGGGGGTATCACAGATCCGCGTCCAGTCACCGAATGGGGGAATCATAGACACAGACCCGCGTCCCGTCACCGTGTGGGGGAATCACAGACACAGACCCGAGTCCCGTCACCGTGTGGGGGAATCACAGACACAGACCCGCGTCCCGTCACCGTGTGGGGGAATCACAGACCCGCGTCCCGTCACCGTGTTGGGGGAATCACAGACCCGCATCCCGTCACGGTGTGGGGGAATCACAGACACAGACCCGCGTCCAGTCACCGTGTGGGGGAATCACAGACACAGACCCGCGTCCCGTCACCGTGTGGGGAATCACAGACTCGCGTCCCGTCACCGTGTGGGGGAATCACAGACCCGCGTCCCGTCATCGTGTGGGGAAATCACAGACCCGCGTCCCGTCACCGAGTGGGGGAATCACAGACACAGACCCGCGTCCTGTCACCGGGTGGGGTAAGCACAGACCCGCGTCCCGTCACCGTGTGGGGGAATCACAGACACAGACCCGCTTCCCGTCACCGTGTGGGGGAATCAAAGACACAGACCCGCGTCCCGTCACCGTGTGGGGGAATCACAGACACAGACCCGCGTCCCATCACCGTGTGGGGGAATCACAGACCCGCGTCCCGTCACCGTGTGGGAGAATCACAGAACCGCGTCCCGTCACCGTGTGGGGGAATCACAGAGACAGACACGCGTCCCGTCACCGTGTGGGGGAATAACAGACACAGACCCGCGTCCTGTCTCCGTGTGGAGGAATCAAAGACACAGACCCGCGTCCCGTCACCGTGTGGCGGAATCACAGACCCGCGTCCCGACACCGTGTGGGGGAATCACAGACACAGACACACGTCACGTCGCCGTGTGGGCGATTCACTGACACACACCCGCGTCCCGTCACCGTGTGGGGGTATCGCGGACACAGACCAGCGTCCCGTCACCGTGTGGGGGAATCACAGACCCGCGTCCCGTCACGGTGTGGGGGAATCACGGACCCGCGTCCCGTCACCGTGTGGGGGAATCACAGACCCGCGACCCGTCACCGTGTGGGGGAATCACAGACCCGCGTCCCGTCACCGTGTGGGGGTATCGCGGACACAGACCAGCGTCCCGTCACGGTGTGGGGGAATCACGGACCCGCGTCCCGTCACCGTGTGGGGGAATCACAGACCCGCGACCCATCACCGTGTGGGGGAATCACAGACACAGACCCGCGTCCTGTCACCGTGTGGGGGAATCACAGACCCGCGTTCCGTCACCGTGTGTGGGAATCACAGACCCGCGTCCCGTCACCGTGTGGGGGAATCACAGACACAGACCCGCGTCCTGTCATCGTGTGGGGGAATTACAGACCTGCGTCCCGTCACCGTGTGGGGGAATCGCAGCCCCGCGTCCCGTCACCGTGTGGGGGAATCACAGACACAAACCCGCGTCCCGTCACAGTGTGGGGGAATCACAGACACAGACCCGAGGCCCGTCACCATGTGGGGGAATCACAGACCCGCGTCCCGTCACCGTGATGGGGAATCTCAGACACAGACCTGCCTCAGGTCACCGTGTGGGTGAATCACAGACACAGACCCGCGTCCCGTCACCGTGTGGGTGAATCACAGACACAGACCCGCGTCCCGTCACCGTGTGGGGGAATCGCAGTCACAGACCCGCGTCCCGTCACCGTGTGGGGGAATCGCAAACACAGACCCGCATCCCGTCACCGTGTTGCGGAATCTCAGACATAGACCGCGTCCCGTCACCGTGTGGGTGAATCACAGATCCGCGTCCCGTCACCGTGAGATTCAATCACAGGCACAGACCCGCGTCCCGTCACCGTGTGGGGGAATCACAGACACAGACCCGCGTCCCGTCACCGTGTGGGGGAGTCACAGACACAGACCCGCGTCCCGTCGCCGTGTGGGTGAATCACAGACACAGACCCGCGTCCCGTCACCGTGTGGGGGAATCACAGACACAGACCCGCGTCCCGTCACCGTGTGGGGGAATCACAGACACAGACCCGCGTCCCATCACCGTGTAGGGGAATCACAGACACAGACCCGCGTCTCGTCACCGTGTGGGGGAATCACAAACACAGACCCGTGTCCCTTCACCGTGTGGGGGAATCACAGAGACAGGCCCGCGTCCCGTCACCGTTTGGGAGAATCACAGACACAGACCCGCGTCCCGACACCGTATGGGGGAATCACAGACCCGCGTCCCGTCACCGTGTTGCGGAATCTCAGACACAGACCGCGTCCCGTCACCGTGTGGGGGAATCACAGTTCGGCGTCCCGTCACCGTGAGGGTCAATCACAGGCACAGACCTACGTCCCGTCACCGTGTGGGGGAATCACAGACCCGCGTCCCGTCACCGTGTGGGGGAAGCACAGACACAGACCCGCGTCCCGTCACCGGTGGGGGAATCACAGACACAGACCCGCGTCCCGTCACCGTGTGGGGGAATCACAGACCCGCGTCCCGTCACCGTGTGGGTGAATCACAGACACAGACCCGCGTCCCGTCACCGTGTGGGTGAATCACAGACACAGACCCGCGTCCCGTCACCGTGTGGGTGAATCACAGACACAGACCCGCGTCCCTTCTCTGTGTGGGGGAATCACAGACACAGACCCGCGTCCCGTCACCGTGTGGGGGAATCACTGACCCGCGTCCCGTCACCGTGTGGGGGAATCACAGACCCGCGTACCGTCACCGGTGGGGGAATCACAGACACAGACCCGTGTCCCGTCACCGTGTGGGGGAATCATAGACCCGCGTCCATTCACCGTGTGGGGGAATCACAGACACAGACCCGCGTCCCGTCACCGTGTGGGGGAATCACAGACACAGACCCGCGTCCCGTCAACGTGTGGGGGAATCACAGACCCGCGTCCCGTCACCCTGCGCAGGAATCACAGACACATCCCGCGTCCCGTCACCGTGTGGGGGAATCACAGACCCACGTCCCGTCACTGTGTGGGGGAATCACAGACCCGCGTCCGGTCACCGTGTGGGGGAATCTCAGACACAGACCCGCGTCCCGTCACCGTGTGGGGAAATCACAGACACAGACCGGCGTCCCGTCACCGTGTGGGGAAATCACAGACCCACGTACCGTCACCGTGTGGGGGAATAACGGACAGAGACCCGCGTCCCGTCACCGTGTGGGGGAATCACTGACCCGCGTCCCGTCACCGTGTGGGGGAATCACAGACACAGACCCGCGTCCCGTCACCGTGTGGGGGAATCACAGACACAGACACGCGTCCCGTCACCGTGTGGGGGAATCACAGACACTGACGCACGTCCCGTCACCGTGTGGGGGAATCACAGACACAGACCCGCGCCCCGTCACCGTGTGGGGGAATCACAGACACAGACCCGCGTCCCGTCACCGTGTGCGGGAATCACAGACACAGACCCGCGTCCCGTCACCGTGTGGGGGAATAACAGACACAGACCATGCGTCCCGTCACCGTGTGGGGGAATCACAGACACAGACTCTCGTCTCGTCACCGTGTGGGGGAATCACTGACACAGACCCGAGTCCCGTCACCGTGTGGGGGAATCACAGACCCGCGTCCCGTCACCGTGTGGGGGAATCACAGATCCGCGTCCCGTCACCGTGTGGGGGAATCACAGACTCAGACCCGCGTCCCGCCACCATGTGCGGGAATCACAGACACAGAACCACGTCCCGTCAACGTGTGGGGGAATCACAGACCCGCGTCCCGTCACCGTGTGGGGGAATCACAGACACAGACCCAGTTCCCGTCACGATTTGGGGGAATCACAGACCCGCGTCCCGTCACCGTGTGGGGGAATCACAGACACAGACCCAGTTCCCGTCACCGTTTGGGGGAATCACAGACCCGCGTCCCGTCACCGTGTGGGGGAATCACAGACACAGACCCAGTTCCCGTCTCCGTTTAGGGTAATCACAGACCCGCGTCCCGTCACCGTGTTGGGGAATCTCAGACACAGACCTGCGTCCCGTCACCGTGTGGGTGAATCACAGACACAGACCCACGTCCCGTCACCGTGTGGGGGAATCACAGACCCGCGTCCCGTCACCGTGTGGGGGAAGCACAGACACAGACCCGCGTCCCGTCACCGGTGGGGCAATCACAGAGACAGACCCGCGTCCCGTCACCGTGTGGGGGAATCACAGACCCGCGTCCCGTCACCGTGTGGGTGAATCACAGACACAGACCCGCGTCCCGTCACCGTGTGGGTGAATCACAGACACAGACCCGCGTCCCGTCACCGTGTGGGTGGATCACAGACACAGAATCGCGTCCCGTCTCCGTGTGGGGGAATCACAGACACAGACCCGCGTCCCGTCACCGTGTGGGGGAATCACAGACACAGACCCGCGTCCCGTCACCGTGTGGGGGAATCACTGACCCGCATCCCGTCACCGTGTGGGGGAATCACAGACCCGCGTACCGTCACCGGTGGGGGAATCACAGACACAGACCCGTGTCCCGTCACCGTGTGGGGGAATCATAGACCCGCGTCCCGTCACCGTGTGGGGGAATCACAGACACAGACCCGCGTCCCGTCACCGTGTGCGGGAATCACAGACACAGACCCGCGTCCCGTCAACGTGTGGGGGAATCACAGACCCGCGTCCCGTCACCCTGCGCAGGAATCACAGACACAGACCCGCGTCCTGTCACCGTGTGGGGGAATCACAGACCCGCGTCCCGTCACTGTGAGGGGGAATCACAGACCCGCGTCCGGTCACCGTGTGGGGGAATCTCAGACACAGACCCGCGTCCCGTCACCGTGTGGGGAAATCACAGACACAGACCGGCGTCCCGTCACCGTGTCGGGAAATCACAGACCCACGTCCCGTCACCGTGTGGGGGAATAAGGGACACAGACCCGCGTCCCGTCACCGCGTGGGGGAATCACTGACCCGCGTCCCGTCACCGTGTGGGGGAATCACAGACACAGACCCGCGTCCCGTCACCGTGTGGGGGAATCACAGACACAGACCCTCGTCCCGTCACCGTGTGGGGGAATCACAGACACTGACGCGCGTCTCGTCACCGTGTGGGGGAATCACAGACACAGACCCGCGCCCCGTCACCGTGTGGGGGAATCACAGACACAGACCCGCGTCCCGTCACCGTGTGCGGGAATCACAGACACTGACCCGCGTCCCGTCACCGTGTGGGGGAATCACAGACACAGACCGTGCATCCCGTCACCGTGTGGGGGAATCACAGACACAGACTCTCGTCCCGTCACCGTGTGGGGGAATCACTGACACAGACCCGAGTCCCGTCACCGTGTGGGGGAATCACAGACCCGCGTCCCGTCACCGTGTGGGGGAATCACAGACCCGCGTCCCGTCACCGTGTGGGGGAATCATAGACTCAGACCCGCGTCCCGCCACCCTGTGCGGGAATCACAGACACAGAACCACGTCCCGTCAACGTGTGGGGGAATCACAGACCCGCGTCCCGTCACCGTGTGGGGGAATCACAGACACAGACCCAGTTCCCGTCACAATTTGGGGGAATCACAGACCCGCGTCCCGTCACCGTGTGGGGGAATCACAGACACAGACCCAGTTCCCGTCACCGTTTGGGGGAATCACAGACCCGCGTCCCGTCACCGTGTGGGGGAATCACAGACACAGACCCAGTTCCCGTCTCCGTTTAGGGTAATCACAGACCCGCGTCCCGTCACCGTGTGGGGGAATCACAGACACAGACCCGCGTCCCGTCACCGTGTGGGGGAATCTCAGACACAGACCCGCGTCCCGTCACCGTGTGGGGGAATCGCAGACACAGACCCGCGTCCCGTCACAGTGTGGGGGAATCACAGACACAGACCCGCGTCCCGTCACCGTGTGGGGGAATCACAGACACAGACCCGCGTCCCGTCACCGTGTGGGGGAATCACAGACACGGACCCGCGTCCCTTCACCGTGTGGGGGAATCACAGACACGGACCCGCGTCCCGTCACCGTGTGGGTGAATCACAGAGACAGACCCGTGTCCCGTCACCGTGTGGGGGAATCACAGACACAGAACCGCGTCCCGTCACCGTGTGGGGGAATCACAGACACAGAGCCGCGTCCCGTCACCGTGTGGAGGAATCACAGACACAGACCCGCGTCCCGTCACCGTGTGGGGGAATCACAGACACAGAACCGCGTCCCGTCCCCGTGTGGGGGAATCACAGACACAGACCCGCGTCCCGTCACCGTGTGGGGGAAATCACAGACACGCGTCCTGTCAACGTGTGGGGGAATAACAGACCCGCGTCCCGTCCCACTGCGCAGGAATCACAGACACAGACCCGCGTCCCATCACCGTGTGGGGGAATCACAGACCCGCGTCCCGTCACCGTGTAGGGGAATCACAGAGCCGTGTCCCGTCACTGTGTGGGGGAATCACAGACCCGCGTCCGGTCACCGTGTGGGGGAATCTCAGACACAGACCCGCGTCCCGTCACCGTGAGGGGGAATCACAGACACAGACTCTCGTCCCGTCACCGTGTGGGGGAATCACAGACACAGACCCGCGTCCCGTCACCGTGTGGGGGAATCACAAGCACAGACCCGCGTCTCGTCACCGTGTGGGGGAATCACAGACACAGACCCGCGTCCCGTCACCGTGTGGGGGAATCACAGACACAGAACCGCGTCCCGTCACAGTGTGGGGGAATCACAGACACAGACCCGCGTCCCGTCACCGTATGGGGGAATCACAGACCCGCGTCCCGTCACTGTGTTGCGGAATCTCAGACACAGACCGCGTCCCGTCACCGTGTGGGGGAATCACAGATCTGCGTCCCGTCACCGTGAGGGTCAATCACAGGCACAGACCCGCATCCCGTCACCGTGTGGGGGAATCACAGACACAGACCCGCGTCCCGTCACTGTGTGGGGGAGTCACACACACAGACCAGCGTCCTGTCACCGTGTGGGGGTATCACAGACACAGACCCGCGTCCCGTCACCGTGTGGGGAATCACAGACCCGCGTCCCGTCACCGTGTGGGAAATCACAGACACAGACCCGCGTCCCGTCACCATGTGGGTGAATCACAGACACAGACCGGCGTCCCGTCACCGTGTGGGGGAATCACAGACACAGACCCGCGTCCCGTCACCGTGTGGGGTAATCACAGACACAGACCCGCGTCCCGTCACCGTGTGGGGGAATCACAGACACAGACCCGCGTCCCGTCACCGTGTGGGGGAATCACAGACACGGACCCGCGTCCCGTCACCGTGTGGGTGAATCACAGAGACAGACCCGCGTCCCGTCACCGTGTGGGGGAGTCACAGACACAGAACCGCGTCCCGTCACCGTGTGGGGGAATCACAGACACAGACCCGCGTCCCGTCACCGTGTGGGGGAATCACAGACACAGACCCGCGTCCAGTCACCGTGTGGGGGAATCGCAGACACAGACCCGCGTCCCGTCACCGTGTGGGGGAATCACAGACACAGACCCGCGTCCCGTCACCGTGTGGGGGAATCACAGACACAGACCCGCGTCCCGTCACCGTGTGGGGGAATCACAGACACAGAACCGCGTCCCGTCTCCGTGTGGGGGAATCACAGACACAGACCCGCGTCCCGTCAACGTGTGGGGGAATCACAGACCCGCGTCCCGTCACCGTGTGGGGGAATCACAGAGCCGCGTCCCGTCACTGTGTGGGGGAATCAGAGACCCGCGTCCGGTCACCGTGTGGGGTAATCTCAGACACAGACCCGCGTCCCGTCACCGTGTGGGGAAATCACAGACACAGACCGGCGTCCCGTCACCGTGTGGGGAAATCACAGACCCACGTCCCGTCACCGTGTGTGGGAATAACGGACACAGACCCGCGTCCCGTCACCGTGTGGGGGAATCACTGCCCCGCATCCCGTCACCATGTTGGGGAATCACAGACACAGACCCGCGTCCCGTCACCGTGTGGGGGAATCACAGACACAGACCCGCGTCCCGTCACAGTGTGGGTGAATCACAGACACTGACGCGCGTCCCGTCACCGTGTGGGTAAATCACAGACACAAACCCGCATCCCGTCACCGTGTGGGGGAATCACAGACACAGACCAGCGTCACGTCACCGTGTGCGGGAATCACAGACACAGATCCGCGTCCCGTCACCGTGTGGGGGAATCACAGACCCGCGTCCCGTCACTGTGTGGGGGAATCACAGACCCGCGTCCGGTCACCGTGTGGGGGAATCTCAGACACAGACCCGCGTCCCGTCACCGTGTGGGGAAATCACAGACACAGACCGGCGTCCCGTCACCGTGTGGGGAAATCACAGACCCACGTACCGTCACCGTGTGGGGGAATAACGGACAGAGACCCGCGTCCCGTCACCGTGTGGGGGAATCACTGACCCGCGTCCCGTCACCGTGTGGGGGAATCACAGACACAGACCCGCGTCCCGTCACCGTGTGGGGGAATCACAGACACAGACACGCGTCCCGTCACCGTGTGGGGGAATCACAGACACTGACGCGCGTCCCGTCACCGTGTGGGGGAATCACAGACACAGACCCGCGCCCCGTCACCGTGTGGGGGAATCACAGACACAGACCCGCGTCCCGTCACCGTGTGCGGGAATCACAGACACAGACCCGCGTCCAGTCACCGTGTGGGGGAATCACAGACACAGACCGTGCGTCCCGTCACCGTGTGGGGGAATCACAGACACAGACTCTCGTCCCGTGACCGTGTGGGGGAATCACTGACACAGACCCGAGTCCCGTCACCGTGTGGGGGAATCACAGACCCGCGTCCCGTCACCGTGTGGGGGAAGCACAGACCCGCGTCCCGTCACCGTGTGGGGGAATCACAGACTCAGACCCGCGTCCCGCCACCATGTGCGGGAATCACAGACACAGAACCACGTCCCGTCAACGTGTGGGGGAATCACAGACCCGCGTCCCGTCACCGTGTGGGGGAATCACAGATACAGACCCAGTTCCCGTCACGATTTGGGGGAATCACAGACCCGCGTCCCGTCACCGTGTGGGGGAATCACAGACACAGACCCAGTTCCCGTCACCGTTTGGGGGAATCACAGACCCGCGTCCCGTCACCGTGTGGGGGAATCACAGACACAGACCCAGTTCCCGTCTCCGTTTAGGGTAATCACAGACCCGCGTCTCGTCACCGTGTGGGGGAATCACAGACACAGACCCTCGTCCCGTCACCGTGTGGGGGAATCACAGATATAGACCCGCGGCCAGTCACCGTGTGGGGGAATCACAGACCCGCGTCCCGTCACCGTGTTGGGGAATCTCAGACACAGACCTGCGTCCCGTCACCGTGTGGGTGAATCACAGACACAGACCCACGTCCCGTCACCGTGTGGGGGAATCACAGACCCGCGTCCCGTCACCGTGTGGGGGAAGCACAGACACAGACCCGCGTCCCGTCACCGGTGGGGCAATCACAGAGACAGACCCGCGTCCCGTCACCGTGTGGGGGAATCACAGACACAGACCCGCGTCCCGTCACCGTGTGGGTGAATCACAGACACAGACCCGCGTCCCGTCACCGTGTGGGTGAATCACAGACACAGAATCGCGTCCCGTCTCCGTGTGGGGGAATCACAGACACAGACCCGCGTCCCGTCACCGTGTGGGGGAATCACAGACACAGACCCGCGTCCCGTCACCGTGTGGGGGAATCACTGACCCGCGTCCCGTCACCGTGTGGGGGAATCACAGACCCGCGTACCGTCACCGGTGGGGGAATCACAGACACAGACCCGTGTCCCGTCACCGTGTGGGGGAATCATAGAC
The DNA here is from genome assembly GCF_964194155.1 of Cetorhinus maximus. NCBI lineage: Eukaryota > Metazoa > Chordata > Chondrichthyes > Lamniformes > Cetorhinidae > Cetorhinus > Cetorhinus maximus. The sequence continues at coordinate 11,964 of NW_027597079.1, forward strand.
CCGCGTCCCGTCACCGTGTGGGGGAATCACAGACACAGACCCGCGTCCCGTCACCGTGTGGGGGAATCACAGACACAGACCCGCGTCCCGTCAACGTGTGGGGGAATCACAGACCCGCGTCCCGTCACCCTGCGCAGGAATCACAGACACAGACCCGCGTTCCGTCACCGTGTGGGGGAATCACAGACCCGCGTCCCGTCACTGTGAGGGGGAATCACAGACCCGCGTCCGGTCACCGTGTGGGGGAATCTCAGACACAGACCCGCGTCCCGTCACCGTGTGGGGAAATCACAGACACAGACCGGCGTCCCGTCACCGTGTGGGGAAATCACAGACCCACGTCCCGTCACCGTGTGGGGGAATAATGGACACAGACCCGCGTCCCGTCACCGCGTGGGGGAATCACTGACCCGCGTCCCGTCACCGTGTGGGGGAATCACAGACACAGACCCTCGTCCCGTCACCGTGTGGGGGAATCACAGACACTGACGCGCGTCTCGTCACCGTGTGGGGGAATCACAGACACAGACCCGCGCCCCGTCACCGTGTGGGGGAATCACAGACACAGACCCGCGTCCCGTCACCGTGTGCGGGAATCACAGACACTGACCCGCGTCCCGTCACCGTGTGGGGGAATCACAGACACAGACCGTGCATCCCGTCACCGTGTGGGGGAATCACAGACACAGACTCTCGTCCCGTCACCGTGTGGGGGAATCACTGACACAGACCCGAGTCCCGTCACCGTGTGGGGGAATCACAGACCCGCGTCCCGTCACCGTGTGGGGGAATCACAGACCCGCGTCCCGTCACCGTGTGGGGGAATCTCAGACACAGACCCGCGTCCCGTCACCGTGAGGGGGAATCACAGACACAGACTCTCGGCCCGTCACCGTGTGGGGGAATCACAGACACAGACCCGCGTCCCGTCACCGTGTGGGGGAATCACAGGCACAGACCTGCGTCTCGTCACCGTGTGGGGGAATCACAGACACAGACCCGCGTCCCGTCACCGTGTGGGGGAATCACAGACACAGAACCGCGTCCCGTCACAGTGTGGGGGAATCACAGACACAGACCCGCGTCCCGTCACCGTATGGGGGAATCACAGACCCGCGTCCCGTCACTGTGTTGCGGAATCTCAGACACAGACCGCGTCCCGTCACCGTGTGGGGGAATCACAGACCTGCGTCCCGTCACCGTGAGGGTCAATCACAGGCACAGACCCGCATCCCGTCACCGTGTGGGGGAATCATAGACTCAGACCCGCGTCCCGCCACCATGTGCGGGAATCACAGACACAGAACCACGTCCCGTCAACGTGTGGGGGAATCACAGACCCGCGTCCCGTCACCGTGTGGGGGAATCACAGACACAGACCCAGTTCCCGTCACAATTTGAGGGAATCACAGACCCGCGTCCCGTCACCGTGTGGGGGAATCACAGACCCGCGTCCCGTCACCGTGTGGGGGAATCACAGACACAGACCCAGTTCCCGTCTCCCTTTAGGGTAATCACAGACCCGCGTCCCGTCACCGTGTGGGGGAATCACAGACACAGACCCGCGTCCCGTCACCGTGTGGGGGAATCACAGACACAGACCCGCGTCCCGTCACCGTGTGGGGGAATCGCAGACACAGACCCGCGTCCCGTCACAGGGTGGGGGAATCACAGACACAGACCCGCGTCCCGTCACCGTATGGGGGAATCTCAGACACAGACCCGCGTCCCGTCACCGTGTGGGGAAATCACAGACACAGACCGTCGTCCCGTCACCGTGTGGGGAAATCACAGACCCACGTACCGTCACCGTGTGGGGGAATAACGGACAGAGACCCGCGTCCCGTCACCGTGTGGGGGAATCACTGACCCGCGTCCCGTCACCGTGTGGGGGAATCACAGACACAGACCCGCGTCCCGTCACCGTGTGGGGGAATCACAGACACAGACACGCGTCCCGTCACCGTGTGGGGGAATCACAGACACTGACGCGCGTCCCGTCACCGTGTGGGGGAATCACAGACACAGACCCGCGCCCCGTCACCGTGTGGGGGAATCACAGACACAGACCCGCGTCCCGTCACCGTGTGCGGGAATCACAGACACAGACCCGCGTCCCGTCACCGTGTGGGGGAATCACAGACACAGACCGTGCGTCCCGTCACCGTGTGGGGGAATCACAGACACAGACTCTCGTCCCGTGACCGTGTGGGGGAATCACTGACACAGACCCGAGTACCGTCACCGTGTGGGGGAATCACAGACCCGCGTCCCGTCACCGTGTGGGGGAAGCACAGACCCGCGTCCCGTCACCGTGTGGGGGAATCACAGACTCAGACCCGCGTCCCGCCACCATGTGCGGGAATCACAGACACAGAACCACGTCCTGTCAACGTGTGGGGGAATCACAGACCCGCGTCCCGTCACCGTGTGGGGGAATCACAGACACAGACCCAGTTCCCGTCACGATTTGGGGGAATCGCAGACCCGCGTCCCGTCACCGTGTGGGGGAATCACAGACACAGACCCAGTTCCCGTCACCGTTTGGGGGAATCACAGACCCGCGTCCCGTCACCGTGTGGGGGAATCACAGACACAGACCCAGTTCCCGTCTCCGTTTAGGGTAATCACAGACCAGCGTCTCGTCACCGTGTGGGGGAATCACAGACACAGACCCTCGTCCCGTCACCGTGTGGGGGAATCACAGATATAGACCCGCGGCCAGTCACCGTGTGGGGGAATCACAGACCCGCGTCCCGTCACCGTGTTGGGGAATCTCAGACACAGACCTGCGTCCCGTCACCGCGTGGGTGAATCACAGACACAGACCCACGTCCCGTCACCGTGTGGGGGACTCACAGACCCGCGTCCCGTCACCGTGTTGGGGAATCTCAGACACAGACCTGCGTCCCGTCACCGTGTGGGTGAATCACAGACACAGACCCACGTCCCGTCACCGTGTGGGGGAATCACAGACCCGCGTCCCGTCACCGTGTGGGGGAAGCACAGACACAGACCCGCGTCCCGTCACCGGTGGGGCAATCACAGAGACAGACCCGCGTCCCGTCACCGTGTGGGGGAATCACAGACCCGCGTCCCGTCACCGTGTGGGTGAATCACAGACACAGACCCGCGTCCCGTCACCGTGTGGGTGAATCACAGACACAGACCCGCGTCCCGTCACCGTGTGGGTGAATCACAGACACAGAATCGCGTCCCGTCTCCGTGTGGGGGAATCACAGACACAGACCCGCGTCCCGTCACCGTGTGGGGGAATCACTGACCCGCGTCCCGTCACCGTGTGGGGGAATCACAGACCCGCGTACCGTCACCGGTGGGGGAATCACAGACACAGACCCGTGTCCCGTCACCGTGTGGGGGAATCATAGACCCGCGTCCCGTCACCGTGTGGGGGAATCACAGAAACAGACCCGCGTCCCGTCACCGTGTGGGGGAATCACAGACACAGACCCGCGTCCCGTCAACGTGTGGGGGAATCACAGACCCGCGTCCCGTCACCCTGCGCAGGAATCACAGACACAGACCCGCGTCCCGTCACCGTGTGGGGGAATCACAGACCCGCGTCCCGTCACTGTGAGGGGGAATCACAGACCCGCGTCCGGTCACCGTGTGGGGGAATCTCAGACACAGACCCGCGTCCCGTCACCGTGTGGGGAAATCACAGACACAGACCGGCGTCCCGTCACCGTGTGGGGAAATCACAGACCCACGTCCCGTCACCGTGTGGGGGAATAATGGACACAGACCCGCGTCCCGTCACCGCGTGGGGGAATCACTGACCCGCGTCCCGTCACCGTGTGGGGGAATCACAGACACAGACCCTCGTCCCGTCACCGTGTGGGGGAATCACAGACACTGACGCGCGTCTCGTCACCGTGTGGGGGAATCACAGACACAGACCCGCGCCCCGTCACCGTGTGGGGGAATCACAGACACAGACCCGCGTCCCGTCACCGTGTGCGGGAATCACAGACACTGACCCGCGTCCCGTCACCGTGTGGGGGAATCACAGACACAGACCGTGCATCCCGTCACCGTGTGGGGGAATCACAGACACAGACTCTCGTCCCGTCACCGTGTGGGGGAATCACAGACCCGCGTCCCGTCACCGTGTGGGGGAATCACAGACCCGCGTCCCGTCACCGTGTGGGGGAATCTCAGACACAGACCCGCGTCCCGTCACCGTGAGGGGGAATCACAGACACAGACTCTCGTCCCGTCACCGTGTGGGGGAATCACAGACACAGACCCGCGTCCCGTCACCGTGTGGGGGAATCACAGGCACAGACCCGCGTCTCGTCACCGTGTGGGGGAATCACAGACACAGACCCGCGTCCCGTCACCGTGTGGGGGAATCACAGACACAGAACCGCGTCCCGTCACAGTGTGGGGGAATCACAGACACAGACCCGCGTCCCGTCACCGTATGGGGGAATCACAGACCCGCGTCCCGTCACTGTGTTGCAGAATCTCAGACACAGACCGCGTCCCGTCACCGTGTGGGGGAATCACAGATCTGCGTCCCGTCACCGTGAGGGTCAATCACAGGCACAGACCCGAATCCCGTCACCGTGTGGGGGAATCACAGACACAGACCCGCGTCCCGTCACTGTGTGGGGGAGTCACACACACAGACCCGCGTCCTGTCACCGTGTGGGGGAATCACAGACACAGACCCGCGTCCCGTCACCGTGTGGGGGAATCACAGACCCGCGTCCCGTCACCGTGTGGGAAATCACAGACACAGACCCGCGTCCCGTCACCATGTGGGTGAATCACAGACACAGACCGGCGTCCCGTCACCGTGTGGGGGAATCACAGACACAGACCCGCGTCCCGTCACCGTGTGGGGGAATCACAGACACAGACCCGCGTCCCGTCACCGTGTGGGGGAGTCACAGACACAGAACCGCGTCCCGTCACCGTGTGGGGGAGTCACAGACACAGAACCGCGTCCCGTCACCGTGTGGGGGAGTCACAGACACAGAACCGTGTCCCGTCACCGTGTGGGGGAATCACAGACACAGACCCGCGTCCAGTCACCGTGTGGGGGAATCGCAGACACAGACCCGCGTCCCGTCACCGTGTGGGGGAGTCACACAAACAGACCAGCGTCCCGTCACCGTGAGGGGGAATCACAGACACAGACCCGCGTCCCGTCACCGTGTGGGGGAATCACAGACACAGACCCGCGTCCCGTCACCATGTGGGGGAATCACAGACACAGACACGCGTCCCGTCACCGTGTGGGAGAATCACAGACACAGACCCGCGTCCCGTGACCGTGTGGGGGAATCACAGACACAGACCCGCCTCCCGTCACCGTGTGGGGCAATCACAGACACAGACCCGCGTCCGGTCACCGTGTGGGGGAATCACAGACACAGAACCGCGTCCCGTCTCCGTGTGGGGGAATCACAGACACAGACCCGCGTCCCGTCAACGTGTGGGGGAATCACAGACCCGCGTCCCGTCCCCCTGCGCAGGAATAACAGACACAGACCCCCGTCCCATCACCGTGTGGGGGAATCACACACCCGCGTCCCGTCACCGTGTGGGGGAATCTCAGACACAGACCCGCGTCCCGTCACCGTGTGGGGAAATCACAGACACAGACCGGCGTCCCGTCACCGTGTGGGGAAATCATAGACCCACGTCCCGTCACCGTGTGTGGGAATAACGGACACAGACCCGCGTCCCGACACCGTGTGGGGGAATCACTGCCCCGCGTCCCGTCACCATGTGGGGGAATCACAGACACAGACCCGCGTCCCGTCACCGTGTGGGGGAATCACAGACACAGACCCGCGTCCCGTCACAGTGTGGGTGAATCACAGACACTGACGCGCGTCCCGTCACCGTGTGGGTGAATCACAGACACAAACCCGCATCCCGTCACCGTGTGGGGGAATCACAGACACAGACCCGCGTCCCGTCACCGTGTGCGGGAATCACAGACACAGATCCGCGTCCCGTCACCGTGTGGGGGAATCACAGACCCGCGTCCCGTCACCGTGTGGGGGATTCACAGACACAGACCCGCGTACCGTCTCCGTGTGGAGGAATCACAGACACAGACCCGCGTCCCGTCACCGTGAGGCGGAATCACAGACCCGCGTCCCGTCACCGTGTGGGGGAACCTTAGACTCAGACCAACGTCCTGTCACCGTGTGGGTGAATCACAGACACAGACCCGCGTCCCGTCACCATGTGGGGGAATCACAGACCCGCGTCCCGTCACCGTGTGGGGGAATCACAGACACAGACCCGCGTCCCGTCACCGTGTGGGCGATTCACAGACCCGCGTCCCGTAACCGTGTGGGGGAATCACAGACCCGCGTCCCGTCACCTTTTGGGGGAATCACAGACACAGACCCGCGTCCCGTCACCGTGTGGGGGAATCACAGACACAGACCCGCGTCCTGTCACCGTGTGGGGGAATCACAGACACAGACCCGCGTCCCGTCACCGTGTGGGGGAATCACAGACACAGACCCGCGTCCCGTCATTGTGTGGGGGAATGACAGATACAAACCCGCGACCTGTCACCGTGTGGGGGAATAACGGACAGAGACCCGCGTCCCGTCACCGTGTGGGGGAATCACTGACCCGCGTCCCGTCACCGTGTGGGGGAATCACAGACACAGACCCGCGTCCCGTCACCGTGTGGGGGAATCACAGACACAGACACGCGTCCCGTCACCGTGTGGGGGAATCACAAACACTGACGCGCGTCCCGTCACCGTGTGGGGGAATCACAGACACAGACCCGCGCCCCGTCACCGTGTGGGGGAATCACAGACACAGACCCGCGTCCCGTCACCGTGTGCGGGAATCACAGACACAGACCCGCGTCCCGTCACCGTGTGGGGGAATCACAGACACAGACCGTGCGTCCCGTCACCGTGTGTGGGAATCACAGACACAGACTCTCGTCCCGTCACCGTGTGGGGGAATCACTGACACAGACCCGAGTCCCGTCACCGTGTGGGGGAATCACAGACCCGCGTCCCGTCACAGTGTGGGGGAATCACAGACCCGCGTCCCGTCACCGTGTGGGGGAATCACAGACTCAGACCCGCGTCCCGCCACCATGTGCGGGAATCACAGACACAGAACCACGTCCCGTCAACGTGTGGGGGAATCACAGACCCGCGTCCCGTCACCGTGTGGGGGAATCACAGACACAGACCCAGTTCCCGTCACGATTTGGGGGAATCACAGACCCGCGTCCCGTCACCGTGTGGGGGAATCACAGACACAGACCCAGTTCCCGTCACCGTTTGGGGGAATCACAGACCCGCGTCCCGTCACCGTGTGGGGGAATCACAGACACAGACCCAGTTCCCGTCTCCGTTAAGGGTAATCACAGACCCGCATCTCGTCACCGTGTGGGGGAATCACAGACACAGACCCTCGTCCCGTCACCGTGTGGGGGAATCACAGACATAGACCCGCGGCCAGTCACCGTGTGGGGGAATCACAGACCCGCGTCCCGTCACCGTGTTGGGGAATCTCAGACACAGACCTGCGTCCCGTCACCGTGTGGGTGAATCACAGACACAGACCCACGTCCCGTCACCGTGTGGGGGACTCACAGACCCGCGTCCCGTCACCGTGTTGGGGAATCTCAGACACAGACCTGCGTCCCGTCACCGTGTGGGTGAATCACAGACACAGACCCACGTCCCGTCACCGTGTGGGGGAATCACAGACCCGCGTCCCGTCACCGTGTGGGGGAAGCACAGACACAGACCCGCGTCCCGTCACCGGTGGGGCAATCACAGAGACAGACCCGCGTCCCGTCACCGTGTGGGGGAATCACAGACCCGCGTCCCGTCACCGTGTGGGTGAATCACAGACACAGACCCGCGTCCCGTCACCGTGTGGGTGAATCACAGACACAGACCCGCGTCCCGTCACCGTGTGGGGGAGTCACAGACACAGAACCGCGTCCCGTCACCGTGTGGGGGAGTCACAGACACAGAACCGTGTCCCGTCACCGTGTGGGGGAATCACAGACACAGACCCGCGTCCAGTCACCGTGTGGGGGAATCGCAGACACAGACCCGCGTCCCGTCACCGTGTGGGGGAGTCACACAAACAGACCAGCGTCCCGTCACCGTGAGGGGGAATCACAGACACAGAACCGCGTCCCGTCACCGTGTGGGGGAATCACAGACACAGACCCGCGTCCCGTCACCATGTGGGGGAATCACAGACACAGACACGCGTCCCGTCACCGTGTGGGAGAATCACAGACACAGACCCGCGTCCCGTGACCGTGTGGGGGAATCACAGACACAGACCCGCCTCCCGTCACCGTGTGGGGCAATCACAGACACAGACCCGCGTCCGGTCACCGTGTGGGGGAATCACAGACACAGAACCGCGTCCCGTCACCGTGTGGGGGAATCACAGACACAGAACCGCGTCCCGTCTCCGTGTGGGGGAATCACAGACACAGACCCGCGTCCCGTCAACGTGTGGGGGAATCACAGACCCGCGTCCCGTCCCCCTGCGCAGGAATAACAGACACAGACCCCCGTCCCATCACCGTGTGGGGGAATCACACACCCGCGTCCCGTCACCGTGTGGGGGAATCTCAGACACAGACCCGCGTCCCGTCACCGTGTGGGGAAATCACAGACACAGACCGGCGTCCCGTCACCGTGTGGGGAAATCATAGACCCACGTCCCGTCACCGTGTGTGGGAATAACGGACACAGACCCGCGTCCCGTCACCGTGTGGGGGAATCACTGCCCCGCGTCCCGTCACCATGTGGGGGAATCACAGACACAGACCCGCGTCCCGTCACCGTGTGGGGGAATCACAGACACAGACCCGCGTCCCGTCACAGTGTGGGTGAATCACAGACACTGACGCGCGTCCCGTCACCGTGTGGGTGAATCACAGACACAAACCCGCATCCCGTCACCGTGTGGGGGAATCACAGACACAGACCCGCGTCCCGTCACCGTGTGCGGGAATCACAGACACAGATCCGCGTCCCGTCACCGTGTGGGGGAATCACAGACCCGCGTCCCGTCACCGTGTGGGGGATTCACAGACACAGACCCGCGTACCGTCTCCGTGTGGAGGAATCACAGACACAGACCCGCGTCCCGTCACCGTGAGGCGGAATCACAGACCCGCGTCCCGTCACCGTGTGGGGGAACCTTAGACTCAGACCAACGTCCTGTCACCGTGTGGGTGAATCACAGACACAGACCCGCGTCCCGTCACCATGTGGGGGAATCACAGACCCGCGTCCCGTCACCGTGTGGGGGAATCACAGACACAGACCCGCGTCCCGTCACCGTGTGGGCGATTCACAGACCCGCGTCCCGTAACCGTGTGGGGGAATCACAGACCCGCGTCCCGTCACCTTTTGGGGGAATCACAGACACAGACCCGCGTCCCGTCACCGTGTGGGGGAATCACAGACACAGACCCGCGTCCTGTCACCGTGTGGGGGAATCACAGACACAGACCCGCGTCCCGTCACCGTGTGGGGGAATCACAGACACAGACCCGCGTCCCGTCATTGTGTGGGGGAATGACAGATACAAACCCGCGACCTGTCACCGTGTGGGGGAATAACGGACAGAGACCCGCGTCCCGTCACCGTGTGGGGGAATCACTGACCCGCGTCCCGTCACCGTGTGGGGGAATCACAGACACAGACCCGCGTCCCGTCACCGTGTGGGGGAATCACAGACACAGACACGCGACCCGTCACCGTGTGGGGGAATCACAAACACTGACGCGCGTCCCGTCACCGTGTGGGGGAATCACAGACACAGACCCGCGCCCCGTCACCGTGTGGGGGAATCACAGACACAGACCCGCGTCCCGTCACCGTGTGCGGGAATCACAGACACAGACCCGCGTCCCGTCACCGTGTGGGGGAATCACAGACACAGACCGTGCGTCCCGTCACCGTGTGTGGGAATCACAGACACAGACTCTCGTCCCGTCACCGTGTGGGGGAATCACTGACACAGACCCGAGTCCCGTCACCGTGTGGGGGAATCACAGACCCGCGTCCCGTCACAGTGTGGGGGAATCACAGACCCGCGTCCCGTCACCGTGTGGGGGAATCACAGACTCAGACCCGCGTCCCGCCACCATGTGCGGGAATCACAGACACAGAACCACGTCCCGTCAACGTGTGGGGGAATCACAGACCCGCGTCCCGTCACCGTGTGGGGGAATCACAGACACAGACCCAGTTCCCGTCACGATTTGGGGGAATCACAGACCCGCGTCCCGTCACCGTGTGGGGGAATCACAGACACAGACCCAGTTCCCGTCACCGTTTGGGGGAATCACAGACCCGCGTCCCGTCACCGTGTGGGGGAATCACAGACACAGACCCAGTTCCCGTCTCCGTTAAGGGTAATCACAGACCCGCATCTCGTCACCGTGTGGGGGAATCACAGACACAGACCCTCGTCCCGTCACCGTGTGGGGGAATCACAGACATAGACCCGCGGCCAGTCACCGTGTGGGGGAATCACAGACCCGCGTCCCGTCACCGTGTTGGGGAATCTCAGACACAGACCTGCGTCCCGTCACCGTGTGGGTGAATCACAGACACAGACCCACGTCCCGTCACCGTGTGGGGGACTCACAGACCCGCGTCCCGTCACCGTGTTGGGGAATCTCAGACACAGACCTGCGTCCCGTCACCGTGTGGGTGAATCACAGACACAGACCCACGTCCCGTCACCGTGTGGGGGAATCACAGACCCGCGTCCCGTCACCGTGTGGGGGAAGCACAGACACAGACCCGCGTCCCGTCACCGGTGGGGCAATCACAGAGACAGACCCGCGTCCCGTCACCGTGTGGAGGAATCACAGACCCGCGTCCCGTCACCGTGTGGGTGAATCACAGACACAGACCCGCGTCCCGTCACCGTGTGGGTGAATCACAGACACAGACCCGCGTCCCGTCACCGTGTGGGTGAATCACAGACACAGAATCGCGTCCCGTCTCCGTGTGGGGGAATCACAGACACAGACCCGCGTCCCGTCACCGTGTGGGGGAATCACTGACCCGCGTCCCGTCACCGTGTGGGGGAATCACAGACCCGCGTACCGTCACCGGTGGGGGAATCACAGACACAGACCCGTGTCCCGTCACCGTGTGGGGGAATCATAGACCCGCGTCCCGTCACCGTGTGGGGGAATCACAGACACAGACCCGCGTCCCGTCACCGTGTGGGGGAATCACAGACACAGACCCGCGTCCCGTCAACGTGTGGGGGAATCACAGACCCGCGTCCCGTCACCCTGCGCAGGAATCACAGACACAGACCCGCGTCCCGTCACCGTGTGGGGGAATCACAGACACAGACCCTCGTCCCGTCACCGTGAGGGGGAATCAGAGACACAGACGCCAGTCCCGTCACCGTGTGGGGGAATCACAGACCCGCGTACCGTCACCGTGTGGGGGAATCAGAGACACAGACCCCAGTCCCGTCACCGTGTGGGGGAATCACAGACACAGACCCGCGTCCCGTCACTGTGTGGGGGAATGACAGACACAGACCCGCGTCCCGTCACCGGGTGGGGGAATGACAGACACAGACCCGCGTCCCGTCACCGTGTGGGAGAATCACAGAACCGCGTTCCGTCACCGTTTGGGGGAATCACAGACACAGACCCGCGTCCCGTCACCGTGTGGGGGAAGCACAGACATAGACCCGCGTCCCGTCACCGGTGGGGGAATCACAGACACAGACCCGCGTCCCGTCACCGTGTGGGGGAATCACAGACCCGCGTCCCGTCACCGTGTGGGTGAATCACAGACACAGACCCACGTCCCGTCACCGAGTGGCGGAATCACAGACACAGACCCGCGTACCGTCACCGTGTGGAGGAACCAAAGACCCGCGTCCCGTCACCGTGTGGGGGAATCACAGACACAGACCCGCGTCCCATCACCGTGTGGGGGAATCACAGACCCAGACCCGCTTCCCGTCACCGTGTGGGGGAATCACAGAGCAGCGTCCCGTCACCGTGTGGGGGAATCACAGACACAGACCCGCGTCCCGTCACCGTGTGGGGGAATCACAGACACAGACCCGCGTCCCATCACCGTGTGGGGGAATCGCAGACAGAGACCCGCTTCCCGTCACCGTGTGGGGGAATCACAGACACAGACCCGCGTCCCATCTCCTTGTTGGGGATTCGCAGACACAGACCCGCGTCCCATCACCTTGTGGGGGAATCGCAGACACAGATCGGCGTCCCGTCACCATGTGGGGGAATCACAGACCCACGTCCCGTCACCGTGTGGGTGAATCACAGACAAAGACCCGTGTCCCGTCACCGTGTGGGGGAATCACAGACACAGACACGCGATGCGTCAGTGTGTGGGGGGTATCACAGACCCGCGACTCGTCACCGTGTGGGGGAATCACAGACACAGACCCGCGTCCCGTCACCGTGTGGGGGAATCACAGACCCGCGTTCCGTCACCATGTGGGGGAATCACAGACACCGACCCGTGTCCCGTCACCGTATGGGGGAATCACAGACCCGTGTCCCGTCACCGTGTGGGGGAATCACAGACCTGCGTCCCGTCACCGTGTGGGGGAATCACAGACACAGACCCGCGTCCCGTCACCGTGTGGGAGATTCACAGACACAGAAACGCGTCCCGACACCGTGTGGGGGAATCACAGACACAGACCCGCGTCCCGTCACCGTGTGGGGGAATCACAGACACAGACCCGCGTCCCGTCACCGTTTGGGGGAATCACAGACACAGACCCGCGTCCCGTCACCGTGTGGGGGAATCGCCGACAAAGACCAGCGTCCCGTCACCGTGTGGGGAAATCACAGACACAGAACCGCATCCCGTCACCGTGTGGGGGAATCGCAGACCCAGAGCCGCGTCCCGTCACCGTGTGGGGGAATCACAGACACAGACCCGGGTCCCGTCACCATGTGGTGGAAACACAGACCCGCGTCCCGTCACCGTGTGGGGGAATCGCAGACCCGCGTCCCGTCACCGTGTGGGGGAATCACAGACCCGCGTCCCTTCACCGTGTGGGGGAATCACAGACACAGAAACGCGTCCCGTCACCATGTGGGGGAATCACAGACACAGACCCGCGTCCCGTCACCGTGTGGGGGAATCACAGACACGCGTCCCGTCACCGTGTGGGGGAATCATAGACCCGCGTCCCGTCACCGTGTGGGGCAATCAAAGACCCGCGTCCCGTCACTGTGTGCGGGAATCACAGACCCGCGTCCCATCACCGTGTGGGGAAATCACAGACACAGGCCCGCGTCCTGTCACCGTGTGGGGTAATCACAGACCCGCATCCCGTCACCGTGCGGGGAATCACAGACACAGACCCACGTCCCGTCACCGTGTGGGGGAATCACAGACACAGACCCGCGTCCCGTCACCGTGTGGGGGAATCACAGACACAGACACGCGTCCCGTCACCGTGTGGGGGAATCACAGACACAGACCCGTGTCCAGTCACCGTGTGGTGGAATCACAGACACAGACCCGCGTCCCGTCACCGTATGGGGGAATCACAGACACAGACCCGCGTCCAGTCACCGTGTGGTGGAATCACAGACACAGACCCGCGTCCCGTCACCGTATGGGTGAATCACAGACACAGACCCGTGTCCCGTCACCGTGTGGTGGAATCACAGACACAGACCCGCGTCCCGTCACCGTGTGGGGGAATCACAGACCCACGTCCCGTCACCGTGTGGGGGAATCACAGACACAGACCCGCGTCCCGTCTCCGTGTGGCGGAATCACAGACACAGACCCGCGTCCCGTCACCGTGTGGCGGAATCACAGACCCGCGTCCCGTCACCGTGTGGGGGAATCACAGAGACAGACCCGCGTACCGTCACCTTGTGTGGGAATCACAGACACAGACCTGCGTCCCGTCACCGTGTGGGGGAATCACAGACACAGACCCGCGTCCCGTCACCGTGTGGGGGAATCACAGACCCGCGTCCCGTCACCGTGTGGGGGAATCACAGACCCGCGTCCCGTCACCGTGTGGGGGAATGACAGACACAGACCCGCGTCCCGTCATCGTGTGGGGGAATGACAGACACAAACCCGCGACCCGTCACCGTGTGGGGGAATCACAGACACAGACCCTCGTCCCGTCACCGTGTGGGGGAATCAGAGACACAGACCCCAGTCCCGTCACCGTGTGGGGGAATCACAGACCCGCGTCCCGTCACCGTGTGGGGGAATCACAGACCCGCGTCCCGTCACCGTCTGGGGGAATCACAGACCCGCGTCCCGTCACCGTCTGGGGGAATCACAGACGCAGACCCGCGTACCGTCACCGTGTGGGGGAATCACAGACCCGCGTCCCGTCACCGTGTGGGGGAATCACAGACACAGACCCAGTTCCCGTCACCGTGTGGGGGAATGACAGACCCGCGTCCCGTCACCGTGTGGGGGAATCACAGACCCGCGTACCGTCACCGTGTGGGGGAATCACAGACCCGCGTCCCGTCACCGTGTGGGGGAATCACAGACACAGACCCGCGTCCAGTCACCGTGTGGGGGAATCACAGACCCACGTCCCTTCACCGTGTGGGGGAATCACAGACACAGACCCAGTTCCCGTCACCGTGTGGGGGAATCACAGACCCGCGTCCCGTCACCGTGGGGGTATCACAGACACAGACCCGTGTGCTGTCTCCATGTGGGGGAATGACAGACAAAGACCCGTGTCCCGTTATCGGGTGGGGGAATGACAGACACAGACCCGCGTACCGTCACCGAGTGGGGGAATCTCAGACACAGACCCGCGTCCCGTCACCGTGTGGGGGAAGCACAGACACAGACCCGCGTCCCGTCACCGTGTGGGGGAAACACAGACACAGACCCGCGTCCCGTCACCGTGTGGGGGAATCACAGACACAGACCCGCGTCCCCTCACCGATGGGGGAATCACAGACACAGACCCGCGTCCCGTCACCGTGTGGGGGAATCACAGACCCGCGTCCCGTCACCGTGTGGGTGAATCACAGACACAGACCCGTGTCCCGTCACCGAGTGGGGGAATCACAGACACAGACCCGCGTCCCGTCACCGTGTGGGGGAATCACAGACACAAACCCGCGTCCCGTCACCGTGTGGGGGAATCACAGACACAGACCCGCGTCCCGTCACCGTGTGGGGGAATCACAGACACAGACCCGCGTCCCGTCACCGTGTGCGGGAATCACTGACACAGACCCGCGTCCCGTCACAATGTGGGGGAATCACAGACACAGACCGTGCGTTCCGTCACCGTGTGGGGGAATCACAGACACAGACTCTCGTCCCGTCACCGTGTGGGGGATTCACAGACACAGACCCACGTCCCGTCACCGTGTGGGGGAATCACAGACACAGACCCGCGTCCCGTCACCGTGTGGGGGAATCACAGACACAGACCCGCGTCCCGTCACCGTGTGGGGGAATCACAGGCCCGCGTCCCGTCACCGTGTGGGGGAATCACAGACACAGACCCGCGTCCCGTCTCCGTGTGGAGGAATCACAGACACAGACCCGCGTCCCGTCACCGTGTGGCGGATTCACAGACCCGCGTCCCGTCACCGTGTGGGGGAATCACAGACACAGACCCGCGTCCCGTCTCCGTGTGGAGTAATCACAGACACAGACCCGCGTCTCGACACCGTGGGGCGGAATCACAGACCCGCTTCCCGTCACCGTGTGGGGGAACCATAGACTCAGACCAGCGTCCCGTCACCGTGTGGGGGAATCACAGACACAGACCCGCGTCCCGTCACCGTGTGGGGGAATCACAGACCCGCGTCCCGTCACCGTGCGAGGGAATCACAGACACAGACCCGCGTCCTGTCACCGTGTGGGGGAATCGCAGACACAGACCCGCGTCCCGTCACCGTGTGGGGGAATCACAGACACAGACTCTCGTCCCGTCACCGTGTGGGGGAATCAGAAACACAGACCCCAGTCCCGTCACCGTGTGGGGGAATCACAGACCCGCGTCCCGTCACCGTGTGGGGGAATCACAGACCCGCGTCCCGTCAAAGTGTGGGGGAATCACAGACCCGCGTCCCGTTACCGTGTGGGGGAATCACAGACCCGCGTCCCGTCACCGTGTGGGGGAATCACAGACCCGCGTCCCGTCACCGTGTGGGGGAATCACAGACACAGACCGTGTGCTGTCACCGTGTGGGGGAATGACAGACATAGACCCGCGTCCCGTCACCGGGTGGGGGAATGACAGACACAGACCCGCGTCCCGTCACCGTTGTGGGTGAATCACAGACACAGACCAGCTTCCCGTCACCGTGTGGGGGAATCACAGACAAAAACCCGCGTCACGTCACCGTGTGGGGGAATCACAGACCCGCGTACCGTCACGGTGTGGGGGAATCACAGACCCGCGTCACGTCACCGTGTGGGTGAATCACAGACCCGCGCTCCGTCACCGTGTGGGGGAATCACAGTCCCGCGTCCTGTCACCGTGTCGGGGAATCACAGACCCACGTCCCGTCACCGTGTGGCGGAATCACAGACACAGACCCGAGTCCCGTCACCGTGTGTGGGAATCACATACCCGCGTTCCGTCACCTTGTGGGGGAATCTCAGAACCTCGTCCGGTCACCGTGTGGGGGAATCACAGACCCGCATCCCGTTACCGTGTGGGGGAATCACAGACACAGACCCGCGTCCCGTCTCCGTGTGGCGGAATCACAGACACAGACCCGCGTCCCGTCACCGTGTGGCGGAATCACAGACCCGCGTTCCGTCACCGTGTGGGGGAATCACAGAGACAGACCCGCGTCCCGTCACCGTGTGGGGGAATCACAGACAGAGACCTGCGTCCCGTCACCGTGTGGGGGAATCACAGACTCAGACCCGCGTCCCGTCACCGTGTGGGGGAATCACAGAACCGCGTCCCGTCACCGTGTGGGGGAATCACAGACCCGCGTCCCGTCACCGTGTGGGGGAATCACAGACACAGACCCGCGTCCCGTCACCGTGTGGGGGAATCACAGACACAGACCCGCGTCCCGTCATCGTGTGGGGGAATGACAGACACAAACCCGCGACCCGTCACCGTGTGGGGGAATCACAGACACAGACCCTCGTCCCGTCACCGTGAGGGGGAATCAGAGACACAGACGCCAGTCCCGTCACCGTGTGGGGGAATCACAGACCCGCGTACCGTCACCGTGTGGGGGAATCAGAGACACAGACCCCAGTCCCGTCACCGTGTGGGGGAATCACAGACCCGCGTCCCGTCACTGTGTGGGGGAAGCACAGACATAGACCCGCGTCCCGTCACCGGTGGGGGAATCACAGACACAGACCCGCGTCCCGTCACCGTGTGGGGGAATCACAGACCCGCGTCCCGTCACCGTGTGGGTGAATCACAGACACAGACCCGCGTCCCGTCACCGAGTGGCGGAATCACAGACACAGACCCGCGTACCGTCACCGTGTGGAGGAATCAAAGACCCGCGTCCCGTCACCGTGTGGGGGAATCACAGACACAGACCCGCGTCCCATCACCGTGTGGGGGAATCACAGACCCAGACCCGCGTCCCGTCACCGTGTGGGGGAATCACAGAGCAGCGTCCCGTCACCGTGTGGGAGAATCACAGACACAGATCCGCGTCCGGTCACCGTGTGGGGGAATCACAGACACAGACCCGCGTCCCATCACTGTGTGGGGGAATCGCAGACAGAGACCCGCTTCCCGTCACCGTGTGGGGGAATCACAGACACAGACCCGCGTCCCATCTCCTTGTTGGGGAATCGCAGACACAGACCCGTGTCCCATCACCTTGTGGGGGAATCGCAGACACAGATCGGCGTCCCGTCACCGTGTGGGGGAATCACAGACCCACGTCCCGTCACCGTGTGGGGGAATCACAGACAAAGACCCGTGTCCCGTCACCGTGTGGGGGAATCACAGGCACAGACCCGCGATGCGTCACCGTGTGGGGGGTATCACAGACCCGCGATCCGTCACCGTGTGGGGGAATCACAGACACAGACCCGCGTCCCGTCACCGTGTGGGGGAATCACAGACCCGCGTTCCGTCACCATGTGGGGGAATCACAGACACCGACCCGCGTCCCGTCACCGTATGGGGGAATCACAGACCCGTGTCCCGTCACCGTGTGGGGGAATCACAGACCTGCGTCCCGTCACCGTGTGGGGGAATCACAGACACAGACCCGCGTCCCGTCACCGTGTGGGAGATTCACAGACACAGAAACGCGTCCCGACACCGTGTGGGGGAATCACAGACACAGACCCGCGTCCCGTCACCGTTTGGGGGAATCACAGACACAGACCCGCGTCCCGTCACCGTGTGGGGGAATCGCCGACAAAGACCAGCGTCCCGTCACCGTGTGGGGAAATCACAGACACAGAACCGCATCCCGTCACCGTGTGGGGGAATCGCAGACCCAGAGCCGCGTCCCGTCACCGTGTGGGGGAATCACAGACACAGACCCGGGTCCCGTCACCATGTGGGGGAATCACAGACCCGCGTCCCGTCACCGTGTGGGGGAATCGCAGACCCGCGTCCCGTCACCGTGTGGGGGAATCACAGACCCGCGTCCCTTCACCGTGTGGGGGAATCACAGACACAGAAACGCGTCCCGTCACCATGTGGGGGAATCACAGACACAGACCCGCGTCCCGTCACCGTGTGGGGGAATCACAGACACGCGTCCCGTCACCGTGTGGGGGAATCATAGACCCGCGTCCCGTCACCGCGTGGGGCAATCAATGACCCGCGTCCCGTCACTGTGTGCGGGAATCACAGACCCGCGTCCCGTCACTGTGTGGGGGAATCACAGACCCGCGTCCCATCACCGTGTGGGGAAATCACAGACACAGGCCCGCGTCCCGTCACCGTGTGGGGTAATCACAGACCCGCATCCCGTCACCGTGCGGGGAATCACAGACACAGACCCACGTCCCGTCACCGTGTGGGGGAATCACAGACACAGACCCGCGTCCCGTCACCGTGTGGGGGAATCACAGACACAGACCCGCATCCCATCTCCGTGTGGGGGAATCACAGACACAGACCCGCGTCCCGTCACCGTGTGGGGGAATCACAGACACAGACCCGCATCCCGTCACCGTGTGGGTTAATCACAGACCCGCGTCCCATCACCGTGTGGGAGAATCACAGACACAGACCCGCGTCCAGTCACCGTGTGGGAGAATCACAGACACAGACCCGCGTCCAGTCACCGTGTGGTGGAATCACAGACACAGACCCGCGTCCCGTCACCGTGTGGGGGAATCACAGACACAGACCCGTGTCCCGTCTCCGTGTGGAGGAATCACAGACACAGACCCGCGTCCAGTCACCGTGTGGCGGATTCACAGACCCGCGTCCCGTCACCGTGTGGGGGAATCACAGACACAGACCCGCGTCCCGTCTCCGTGTGGAGTAATCACAGACACAGACCCGCGTCCCGTCACCGTGGGGCGGAATCACAGACCCGCTTCCCGTCACCGTGTGGGGGAACCATAGACTCAGACCAGCGTCCCGTCACCGTGTGGGGGAATCACAGACACAGACCCGCGTCCCGTCACTGTGTGGGGTAATCACAGACCCGCGTCCCGTCACCGTGCGAGGGAATCACAGACACAGACCCGCGTCCTGTCACCGTGTGGGGGAATCGCAGACACAGACCCGCGTCCCGTCACCGTGTGGGGGAATCACAGACACAGACTCTCGTCCCTTCACCGTGTGGGGGAATCAGAGACACAGACCCCAGTCCCGTCACCGTGTGGGGGAATCACAGACCCGCGTCCCGTCACCGTGTGGGGGAATCACAGACACAGACCCGCGTCCCGTCACCGTGTGGGGGAATCACAGACACAGACTCTCGTCCCTTCACCGTGTGGGGGAATCAGAGACACAGACCCCAGTCCCGTCACCGTGTGGGGGAATCACAGACCCGCGTCCCGTCACCGTGTGGGGGAATCACAGACCCGCGTCCCGTCAACGTGTGGGGGAATCACAGACCCGCGTCCCGTTACCGTGTGGGGGAATCACAGACCCGCGTCCCGTCACCGTGTGGGGGAATCACAGACCCGCGTCCCGTCACCGTGTGGGGGAATCACAGACACAGACCGTGTGCTGTCACCGTGTGGGGGAATGACAGACATAGACCCGCGTCCCGTCACCGGGTGGGGGAATGACAGACACAGACCCGCGTCCCGTCACCGGGTGGGGGAATGACAGACACAGACCCGCGTCCCGTCACCGTGAGGGGGAATCACAGACACAGACCAGCTTCCCGTCACCGTGTGGGGGAATCACAGACAAAAACCCGCGTCACGTCACCGTGTGGGGGAATCACAGACCCGCGTACCGTCACCGTGTGGGGGAAACACAGACACAGGCCCGCGTCCCCTCACCGTGTGTGGGAATCACAGACCCGCGTCACGTCACCGTGTGGGTGAATCACAGACCCGCGCTCCGTCACCGTGTGGGGGAATCACAGTCCCGCGTCCTGTCACCGTGTCGGGGAATCACAGACCCACGTCCCGTCACCGTGTGGCGGAATCACAGACACAGACCCGAGTCCCGTCACCGTGTGTGGGAATCACAAACCCGCGTTCCGTCACCTTGTGGGGGAATCTCAGACCCGCGTCCGGTCACCGTGTGGGGGAATCACAGACCCGCGTCCGGTCACCGTGTGGGGGAATCACAGACCCGCGTCCCGTTACCGTGTGGGGGAATCACAGACACAGACCCGCGTCCCGTCTCCGTGTGGCGGAATCACAGACACAGACCCACGTCCCGTCACCGTGTGGCGGAATCACAGACCCGCGTTCCGTCACCGTGTGGGGGAATCACAGAGACAGACCCGCGTCCCGTCACCGTGTGGGGGAATCACAGACAGAGACCTGCGTCCCGTCACCGTGTGGGGGAATCACAGACTCAGACCCGCGTCCCGTCACCGTGTGGGGGAATCACAGACCCGCGTCCCGTCACCGTGTGGGGGAATCACAGACCCGCGTCCCGTCACCGTGTGGGGGAATCACAGACACAGACCCGCGTCCCGTCACCGTGTGGGGGAATCACAGACACAGACCCGCGTCCTGTCACCGTGTGGGGGAATCACAGACACAGACCCGCGTCCCGTCATCGTGTGGGGGAATGACAGACACAAACCCGCGACCCGTCACCGTGTGGGGGAATCACAGACACAGACCCTCGTCCCGTCACCGTGAGGGGGAATCAGAGACACAGACGCCAGTCCCGTCACCGTGTGGGGGAATCACAGACCCGCGTACCGTCACCGTGTGGGGGAATCAGAGACACAGACCCCAGTCCCGTCACCGTGTGGGGGAATCACAGACCCGCGTCCCGTCACTGTGTGGGGGAATGACAGACACAGACCCGCGTCCCGTCACCGTGTGGGAGAATCACAGAACCGCGTTCCGTCACCGTGTGGGGGAATCACAGACACAGACCCGCGTCCCGTCACCGTGTGGGGGAATCACAGACACAGACCCGCGTCCCATCACTGTGTGGGGGAATCGCAGACAGAGACCCGCTTCCCGTCACCGTGTGGGGGAATCACAGACACAGACCCGCGTCCCATCTCCTTGTTGGGGAATCGCAGACACAGACCCGCGTCCCATCACCTTGTGGGGGAATCGCAGACACAGATCGGCGTCCCGTCACCGTGTGGGGGAATCACAGACCCACGTCCCGTCACCGTGTGGGGGAATCACAGACAAAGACCCGTGTCCCGTCACCGTGTGGGGGAATCACAGACACAGACCCGCGATGCGTCACCGTGTGGGGGGTATCACAGACCCGCGATCCGTCACCGTGTGGGGGAATCACAGACACAGACCCGCGTCCCGTCACCGTGTGGGGGAATCACAGACCCGCGTTCCGTCACCATGTGGGGGAATCACAGACACCGACCCGCGTCCCGTCACCGTATGGGGGAATCACAGACCCGTGTCCCGTCACCGTGTGGGGGAATCACAGACCTGCGTCCCGTCACCGTGTGGGGGAATCACAGACACAGACCCGCGTCCCGTCACCGTGTGGGAGATTCACAGACACAGAAACGCGTCCCGACACCGTGTGGGGGAATCACAGACACAGACCCGCGTCCCGTCACCGTTTGGGGGAATCACAGACACAGACCCGCGTCCCGTCACCGTGTGGGGGAATCGCCGACAAAGACCAGCGTCCCGTCACCGTGTGGGGAAATCACAGACACAGAACCGCATCCCGTCACCGTGTGGGGGAATCGCAGACCCAGAGCCGCGTCCCGTCACCGTGTGGGGGAATCACAGACACAGACCCGGGTCCCGTCACCATGTGGGGGAATCACAGACCCGCGTCCCGTCACCGTGTGGGGGAATCGCAGACCCGCGTCCCGTCACCGTGTGGGGGAATCACAGACCCGCGTCCCTTCACCGTGTGGGGGAATCACAGACACAGAAACGCGTCCCGTCACCATGTGGGGGAATCACAGACACAGACCCGCGTCCCGTCACCGTGTGGGGGAATCACAGACACGCGTCCCGTCACCGTGTGGGGGAATCATAGACCCGCGTCCCGTCACCGTGTGGGGCATTCAAAGACCCGCGTCCCGTCACTGTGTGCGGGAATCACAGACCCGCGTCCCGTCACTGTGTGGGGGAATCACAGACCCGCGTCCCATCACCGTGTGGGGAAATCACAGACACAGGCCCGCGTCCCGTCACCGTGTGGGGTAATCACAGACCCGCATCCCGTCACCGTGCGGGGAATCACAGACACAGACCCACGTCCCGTCACCGTGTGGGGGAATCACAGACACAGACCCGCATCCCGTCACCGTGTGGGGGAATCACAGACACAGACCCGCATCCCATCTCCGTGTGGGGGAATCACAGACACAGACCCGCGTCCCGTCACCGTGTGGGGAATCACAGACCCGCGTCCCGTCACCGTGTGGGAGAATCACAGACACAGACCCGCGTCCAGTCACCGTGTGGTGGAGTCACAGACACAGACCCGCGTCCCGTCACCGTATGGGGGAATCACAGACACAGACCCGCGTCCAGTCACCGTGTGGTGGAATCACAGACACAGACCCGCGTCCCGTCACCGTATGGGTGAATCACAGACACAGACCCGTGTCCCGTCACCGTGTGGTGGAATCACAGACACAGACCCGCGTCCCGTCACCGTGTGGGGGAATCACAGACCCACGTCCCGTCACCGTGTGGGGGAATCACAGACACAGACCCGCGTCCCGTCTCCGTGTGGCGGAATCACAGACACAGACCCGCATCCCGTCACCGTGTGGCGGAATCACAGACCCGCGTCCCGTCACCGTGTGGGGGAATCACAGAGACAGACCCGCGTACCGTCACCTTGTGTGGGAATCACAGACACAGACCTGCGTCCCGTCACCGTGTGGGGGAATCACAGACACAGACCCGCGTCCCGTCACCGTGTGGGGGAATCACAGACCCGCGTCCCGTCACCGTGTGGGGGAATCACAGACCCGCGTCCCGTCACCGTGTGGGGGAATGACAGACACAGACCCGCGTCCCGTCATCGTGTGGGGGAATGACAGACACAAACCCGCGACCCGTCACCGTGTGGGGGAATCACAGACACAGACCCTCGTCCCGTCACCGTGTGGGGGAATCAGAGACACAGACCCCAGTCCCGTCACCGTGTGGGGGAATCACAGACCCGCGTCCCGTCACCGTGTGGGGGAATCACAGACCCGCGTCCCGTCACCGTCTGGGGGAATCACAGACCCGCGTCCCATCACCGTGTGGGGGAATCACAGACACAGACCCAGTTCCCGTCACCGTGTGGGGGAATCACAGACCCGCGTCCCGTCACCGTGTGGGGGAATCACAGACCCGCGTACCGTCACCGTGTGGGGGAATCACAGACCCGCGTCGCGTCACCGTGTGGGGGAATCACAGACACAGACCCGCGTCCCGTCACCGTGTGGGGGAATCACAGACCCACGTCCCGTCACCGTGTTAGGTGAATCACGGACACAGACCCAGTTCCCGTCACCGTGTGGGGGAATCACAGACCCGCGTCCCGTCACCGTGGGGGTATCACAGACACAGACCCGTGTGCTGTCTCCATGTGGGGGAATGACAGACAAAGACCCGTGTCCCGTTATCGGGTGGGGGAATGACAGACACAGACCCGCGTCCCGTCACCGAGTGGGGGAATCTCAGACACAGACCCGCGTCCCGTCACCGTGTGGGGGAAACACAGACACAGACCCGCGTCCCGTCACCGTGTGGGGGAATCACAGACACAGACCCGCGTCCCCTCACCGATGGGGGAATCACAGACACAGACCCGCGTCCCGTCACCGTGTGGGGGAATCACAGACCCGCGTCCCGTCACCGTGTGGGTGAATCACAGACACAGACCCGTGTCCCGTCACCGAGTGGGGGAATCACAGACACAGACCCGCGTCCCGTCACCGTGTGGGGGAATCACAGACACAAACCCGCGTCCCGTCACCGTGTGGGGGAATCACAGACACAGACCCGCGTCCCGTCACCGTGTGGGGGAATCACAGACACAGACCCGCCTCCCGTCACCGTGTGCGGGAATCAATGACACAGACCCGCGTCCCGTCACCGTGTGGGGGAATCACAGACACTGACCGTGCGTTCCGTCACCGTGTGGGGGAATCACAGACACAGACTCTCGTCCCGTCACCGTGTGGGGGAATCACAGACACAGACCCACGTCCCGTCACCGTGTGGGGGAATCGCAGACACAGACCCGCGTCCCGTCACCGTGTGGGGGAATCACAGACACAGACCCGCGTCCCGTCACCGTGTGGGGGAATCACAGGCCCGCGTCCCGTCACCGTGTGGGGGAATCACAGACACAGACCCGCGTCCCGTCTCCGTGTGGAGGAATCACAGACACAGACCCGCGTCCCGTCACCGTGTGGCGGATTCACAGACCCGCATCCTGTCACCGTGTGGGGGAATCACAGACACAGACCCGCGTCCCGTCTCCGTGTGGAGTAATCACAGACACAGACCCGCGTCCCGTCACCGTGTGGCGGAATCACAGACCCGCGTCCCGTCACCGTGTGGGGAACCATAGACTCAGACCAGCGTCCCGTCACCGTGTGGGGGAATCACAGACACAGACCCGCGTCCCGTCACCGTGTGGGGGAATCACAGACCCGCGTCCCGTCACCGTGCGAGGGAATCACAGACACAGACCCGCGTCCTGTCACCGTGTGGGGGAATCGCAGACACAGACCCGCGTCCCGTCACCGTGTGGGGGAATCACAGACACAGACTCTCGTCCCGTCACCGTGTGGGGGAATCAGAGACACAGACCCCAGTCCCGTCACCGTGTGGGGGAATCACAGACCCGCGTCCCGTCACCGTGTGGGGGAATCACAGACCCGCGTCCCGTCAACGTGTGGGGGAATCACAGACCCGCGTCCCGTCACCGTGTGGGGGAATCACAGACCCGCGTCCCGTCACCGTGTGGGGGAATCACAGACCCGCGTCCCGTCACCGTGTGGGGGAATCACAGACACAGACCGTGTGCTGTCACCGTGTGGGGGAATGACAGACATAGACCCGTGTCCCGTCACCGGGTGGGGGAATGACAGACACAGACCCGCGTCCCGTCACCGTGTGGGGGAATCACAGACACAGACCAGCTTCCCGTCACCGTGTGGGGGAATCATAGACCCGCGTCCCGTCACCGTGTGGGGGAATCACAGACAAAAACCCGCGTCACGTCACCGTGTGGGGGAATCACAGACCCGCGTACCGTCACCGTGTGGGGGAATCACAGACAAAAACCCGCGTCCCGTCACCGTGAGGGGGAATCACAGACAAAAACCCGCGTCACGTCACCGTGTGGGGGAATCACAGACCCGCGTACCGTCACCGTGTGGGGGAAACACAGACACAGACCCGCGTCACGTCACCGTGAGGGGGAATCACAGACAAAAACCCGCGTCACGTCACCGTGTGGGGGAATCACAGACCCGCGCTCCGTCACCGTGTGGGGGAATCACAGTCCCGCGTCCTGTCACCATGTCGGGGAATCACAGACCCGCGTCCCGTCATCGTGTGTGGGAATCACAAACCCGCGTTCCGTCACCTTGTGGGGGAATCTCAGACCCGCGTCCGGTCACCGTGTGGGGGAATCACAGACCCGCATCCCGTTACCGTGTGGGGGAATCACAGACACAGACCCGCGTCCCGTCTCCGTGTAGTGGAATCACAGACACAGACCCGCGTCCCGTCACCGTGTGGCGGAATCACAGACCCGCGTTCCGTCACCGTGTGGGGGAATCACAGAGACAGACCCGCGTCCCGTCACCGTGTGGGGGAATCACAGACAGAGACCTGCGTCCCGTCACCGTGTGGGGGAATCACAGACTCAGACCCGCGTCCCGTCACCGTGTGGGGGAATCACAGACCCGCGTCCCGTCGCCATGAGGGTTAATCACAGACCCGCGTACCGTCACCGTGTGGGGGAATCACAGACACAGACCCGCGTCCCATCATCGTGTGGGGGAATGACAGACACAGACCCTCGTCCCGTCACCGTGTGGGGGAATCAGAGACACAGACCCCAGTCCCGTCACCGTGTGGGGGAATCACAGACCCGCATCCCGTCACCGTGTTGGTGAATCACAGACCCGCGTACTGTCATCGTGTGGGGGAATCACAGACCCGCGTCCCGTCACCGTCTGGGGGAATCACAGACACAGACCCGCTTCCCGTAACCGTGTGGGGGAATCACAGACCCGCGTCCCGTCACCGCGTGGGGGAATCACAGACACAGACCAAGTTCCCGTCACCGTGTGGGGGAATCACAGAGCCGCGTCCCGTCACCGTGTGGGGGAATGACAGACACAGACCCGCGTCCCGTCACCGAGTGGGGGTATCACAGACACAGACCTGCGTCCCGTCACCGTGTGGGGGAAGCACAGACACAGAGCCGCGTCCCGTCACCGTGTGGGGGAATGACAGACACAGACCCGCGTCCCGTCACCGGTGGGGGAATGACAGACACAGACCCGCGTCCCGTCACCGTGTGGGGGAATCACAGACCCGCGTCCCGTCACCGTGTGGGTGAATCACAGACACAGACCCGCATCCCGTCACCGAGTGGGGGAATCACAGACACAGACCCGCGTCCCATCACCGTGTGCGGGAATCACAGACACAGACCCGCGTCCCATCACCGTGCCGGGGAATCACAGACACAGACCCGCGTCCCGTCACCGTGTGGGGGAATCACAGACACAGACCCGCGTCCCGTCACCGTGTGCGGGAATCACTGACACAGACCCGCGTCCCGTCACCGTGTGGGGGAATCACAGACACAGACCGTGCATTCCGTCACCGTGTGGGGGAATCACAGACACAGACTCTCGTCCCGTCACCGTGTGGGGGAATCACAGACACAGAACCGCGTCCCGTCACCGCGTGGGGGAATCGCAGACACAGACCCGCGTCCCGTCACCGTGTGGGGGAATCACAGACACAGACACGCGTTCCGTCACCGTGTGGGGGAGTCACAGACCCGCGTCCCGTCACCGTGTGGGGGAATCACAGACACAGACCTGCGTCCCGTCTCCATGTGGAGGAATCACAGACACAGACCCGCGTCCCGTCACCGTGTGGCGGAATCACAGACCCGCGTCCCGTCACCGTGTGGGGGAATGACAGACACAGACCCGCGTCCCGTCATCGTGTGGGGGAATGACAGACACAAACCCGCGACACATCACCGTGTGGGGGAATCACAGACCCGCGTCCCGTCACCGTGTGGGGGAATCACAGACACAG
Source organism: Cetorhinus maximus (assembly GCF_964194155.1). Lineage (NCBI taxonomy): Eukaryota > Metazoa > Chordata > Chondrichthyes > Lamniformes > Cetorhinidae > Cetorhinus > Cetorhinus maximus. Next base: position 39,854 of record NW_027597079.1, read on the forward strand.
ACCCGCGTCCAGTCACCGTGTGGAGGAATCACAGACACAGACCCGCGTCCCGTCACCGTGTGGCGGATTCACAGACCCGCGTCCCGTCACCGTGTGGGGGAATGACAGACACAGACCCGCGTCCCGTCAGCGTGTGGGGGAATCACAGACACAGACCCTCGTCCCGTCACCATGTGTGGGAATCAGAGACACAGACCCCAGTCCCGTCACCGTGTGGGGGAATCACAGAGCCGCGTCCCGTCACCGTGTGGGGGAAACACAGTCACAGACCCGCGTCCCGGCACCGTGTGGGGGAAACACAGACACAGACCCGTGTGCTGTCACCGGGTGGGGGAATGACAGACACAGACCCGCATCCCGTCACCGTGTGGGGGAATCACAGACACAGACCAGCGTCCCGTCACCGTGTGGGGGAATCACAGACACAGACCCGCGTCCCATCACCGTGTGGGGGAATCACAGACACAGACCCGTGTGCTGTCACAGTGTGGGGGAATGACAGACACAGACCCGCGTCCCGTCACCGGGTGGGGGAATGACAGACACAGACCCGCGTCCCGTAACATGTGGGGGAATCACAGACCCGCGTCCCGTCACCATGTGGGGGAATCACAGACACAGACCCGCGTCCCGGCACCGTGTGGGGGAATCACAGACACAGACCCGCGTCCTGTCACCGTGTGGGGGAATCACAGACACAGACCCGCGTCCCGTCACCGGGTGGGGGAATGACAGACACAGACAAGCGTCCCGTCACCGTGTGGGGGAATCACAGACACAGACCCGCGTCCCGTCACCGTGTGGGGGAATCACAGACACAGACCCGCGTCCCGTCACCGTGTGGGGGAATCACAGACACAGACCCGCGTCCCGTCACCGTGTGGGGGAATCACAGAAACAGACCCGCGTTCCGTCACCGTGTGGGGGACGCACAGACACAGACCCGTGTCCTGTCACCGGTGGGGGAATCACAGACACAGATCCGCGTCCCGTCACCGTGTGGGGGAATCACAGACACAGACCCGCGTCCTGTCACCGTGTGGGGGAATCGCAGACACAGACCCGCGTCCCGTCACCGTGTGGGGGAATCACAGACACAGACTCTCGTCCCTTCACCGTGTGGGGGAATCAGAGACACAGACCCCAGTCCCGTCACCGTGTGGGGGAATCACAGACCCGCGTCCCGTCACCGTGTGGGGGAATCACAGACCCGCGTCCCGTCAACGTGTGGGGGAATCACAGACCCGCGTCCCGTTACCGTGTGGGGGAATCACAGACCCGCGTCCCGTCACCGTGTGGGGGAATCACAGACCCGCGTCCCGTCACCGTGTGGGGGAATCACAGACACAGACCGTGTGCTGTCACCGTGTGGGGGAATGACAGACATAGACCCGCGTCCCGTCACCGGGTGGGGGAATGACAGACACAGACCCGCGTCCCGTCACCGTGTGGGGGAATCACAGACACAGACCAGCTTCCAGACACCGTGTGGGGGCATCACTGACACAGACCCGCGTCCCGTCACCGTGTGGGGGAATCACAGACAAAAACCCGCGTCACGTCACCGTGTGGGGGAATCACAGACCCGCGTCACGTTACCGTGTGGGTGAATCACAGACCCGCGTCCTGTCACCGTGTCGGGGAATCACAGACCCACGTCCCGTCACCGTGTGGCGGAATCACAGACACAGACCCGAGTCCCGTCACCGTGTGTGGGAATCACAAATCCGCGTTCCGTCACCTTGTGGGGGAATCTCAGACCCGCGTCCGGTCAGCGTGTGGGGGAATCACAGACCCGCATCCCGTTACCGTGTGGGGGAATCACAGACACAGACCCGCGTCCCGTCTCCGTGTGGCGGAATCACAGACACAGACCCGCGTCCCGTCACCGTGTGGGGGAATCACAGACACAGACCCGCGTCCCGTCACCGTGTGGCGGAATCACAGACCCGCGTTCCGTCACCGTGTGGGGGAATCACAGAGACAGACCCGCGTCCCGTCACCGTGTGGGGGAATCACAGACAGAGACCTGCGTCCCGTCACCGTGTGGGGGAATCACAGACTCAGACCCGCGTCCCGTCACCGTGTGGGGGAATCACAGACCCGCGTCCCGTCACCGTGTGGGGGAATCACAGACCCGCGTCCCGTCACCGTGTGGGGGAATCACAGACACAGACCCGCGTCCCGTCACCGTGTGGGGGAATCACAGACACAGACCCGCGTCCCGTCATCGTGTGGGGGAATGACAGACACAAACCCGCGACCCGTCACCGTGTGGGGGAATCACAGACACAGACCCTCGTCCCGTCACCGTGAGGGGGAATCAGAGACACAGACGCCAGTCCCGTCACCGTGTGGGGGTATCACAGACCCGCGTACCGTCACCGTGTGGGGGAATCAGAGACACAGACCCCAGTCCCGTCACCGTGTGGGGGAATCACAGACCCGCGTCCCGTCACCGGGTGGGGGAATGACAGACACAGACCCGCGTCCCGTCACCGTGTGGGAGAATCACAGAACCGCGTTCCGTCACCGTTTGGGGGAATCACAGACACAGACCCGCGTCCCGTCACCGTGTGGGGGAAGCACAGACATAGACCCGCGTCCCGTCACCGGTGGGGGAATCACAGACACAGACCCGCGTCCCGTCACCGTGTGGGGGAATCACAGACCCGCGTCCCGTCACCGTGTGGGTGAATCACAGACACAGACCCGCGTCCCGTCACCGAGTGGCGGAATCACAGACACAGACCCGCGTACCGTCACAGTGTGGAGGAATCAAAGACCCGCGTCCCGTCACCGTGTGGGGGAATCACAGACACAGACCCGCGTCCCATCACCGTGTGGGGGAATCACAGACCCAGACCCGCGTCCCGTCACCGTGTGGGGGAATCACAGAGCAGCGTCCCGTCACCGTGTGGGGGAATCACAGACACAGACCCGCATCCCGTCACCGTGTGGGGGAATCACAGACACAGACCCGCGTCCCATCACTGTGTGGGGGAATCGCAGACAGAGACCCGCTTCCCGTCACCGTGTGGGGGAATCACAGACACAGACCCGCGTCCCATCTCCTTGTTGGGGAATCGCAGACACAGACCCGCGTCCCATCACCTTGTGGGGGAATCGCAGACACAGATCGGCGTCCCGTCACCGTGTGGGGGAATCACAGACCCACGTCCCGTCACCGTGTGGGGGAATCACAGACAAAGACCCGTGTCCCGTCACCGTGTGGGGGAATCACAGACCTAGACCCGCGATGCGTCACCGTGTGGGGGGTATCACAGACCCGCGATCCGTCACCGTGTGGGGGAATCACAGACACAGACCCGCGTCCCGTCACCGTGTGGGGGAATCACAGACCCGCGTTCCGTCACCATGTGGGGGAATCACAGACACCGACCCGCGTCCCGTCACCGTATGGGGGAATCACAGACCCGTGTCCCGTCACCGTGTGGGGGAATCACAGACCTGCGTCCCGTCACCGTGTGGGGGAATCACAGACACAGACCCGCGTCCCGTCACCGTGTGGGAGATTCACAGACACAGAAACGCGTCCCGACACCGTGTGTGGGAATCACAGACACAGACCCGCGTCCCGTCACCGTGTGGGGGAATCACAGACACAGACCCGCGTCCCGTCACCGTTTGGGGGAATCACAGACACAGACCCTCGTCCCGTCACCGTGTGGGGGAATCGCCGACAAAGACCAGCGTCCCGTCACCGTGTGGGGAAATCACAGACACAGAACCGCATCCCGTCACCGTGTGGGGGAATCGCAGACCCAGAGCCGCGTCCCGTCACCGTGTGGGGGAATCACAGACACAGACCCGGGTCCCGTCACCATGTGGGGGAATCACAGACCCGCGTCCCGTCACCGTGTGGGGGAATCGCAGACCCGCGTCCCGTCACCGTGTGGGGGAATCACAGACACAGACCCGCGTCCCGTCACGGTGTGGGGGAATCACAGACCCGCGTCCCGTCACCGTGTGGGGGAATCACAGACCCGCGTCCCTTCACCGTGTGGGGGAATCACAGACACAGAAACGCGTCCCGTCACCATGTGGGGGAATCACAGACACAGACCCGCGTCCCGTCACCGTGTGGGGGAATCACAGACACGCGTCCCGTCACCGTGTGGGGGAATCATAGACCCGCGTCCCGTCACCGTGTGGGGCAATCAAAGACCCGCGTCCCGTCACTGTGTGCGGGAATCACAGACCCGCGTCCCGTCACTGTGTGGGGGAATCACAGACACAGGCCCGCGTCCCGTCACCGTGTGGGGTAATCACAGACCCGCATCCCGTCACCGTGCGGGGAATCACAGACACAGACCCACGTCCCGTCACCGTGTGGGGGAATCACAGACACAGACCCGCATCCCATCTCCGTGTGGGGGAATCACAGACACAGACCCGCGTCCCGTCACCGTGTGGGGGAATCACAGACCCGCGTCCCGTCACCGTGTGGGAGAATCACAGACACAGACCCGCGTCCAGTCACCGTGTGGTGGAATCACAGACACAGACCCGCGTCCCGTCACCGTATGGGGGAATCACAGACACAGACACGCGTCCAGTCACCGTGTGGTGGAATCACAGACACAGACCCGCGTCCCGTCACCGTATGGGGGAATCACAGACACAGACCCGTGTCCCGTCACCGTGTGGTGGAATCACAGACACAGACCCGCGTCCCGTCACCGTGTGGGGGAATCACAGACCCACGTCCCGTCACCGTGTGGGGGAATCACAGACACAGACCCGCGTCCCGTCTCCGTGTGGCGGAATCACAGACACAGACCCGCGTCCCGTCACCGTGTGGCGGAATCACAGACCCGCGTCCCGTCACCGTGTGGGGGAATCACAGAGACAGACCCGCGTACCGTCACCTTGTGTGGGAATCACAGACACAGACCTGCGTCCCGTCACCGTGTGGGGGAATCACAGACACAGACCCGCGTCCCGTCACCGTGTGGGGGAATCACAGACCCGCGTCCCGTCACCGTGTGGGGGAATCACAGACCCGCGTCCCGTCACCGTGTGGGGGAATGACAGACACAGACCCGCGTCCCGTCATCGTGTGGGGGAATGACAGACACAAACCCGCGACCCGTCACCGTGTGGGGGAATCACAGACACAGACCCTCGTCCCGTCACCGTGTGGGGGAATCAGAGACACAGACCCCAGTCCCGTCACCGTGTGGGGGAATCACAGACCCGCGTCCCGTCACCGTGTGGGGGAATCACAGACCCGCGTCCCGTCACCGTCTGGGGGAATCACAGACCCGCGTCCCGTCACCGTCTGGGGGAATCACAGACGCAGACCCGCGTACCGTCACCGTGTGGGGGAATCACAGACCCGCGTCCCGTCACCGTGTGGGGGAATCACAGACACAGACCCAGTTCCCGTCACCGTGTGGGGGAATCACAGACCCGCGTCCCGTCACCGTGTGGGGGAATCACAGACCCGCGTACCGTCACCGTGTGGGGGAATCACAGACCCGCGTCCCGTCACCGTGTGGGGGAATCACAGACACAGACCCGCGTCCCGTCACCGTGTGGGGGAATCACAGACCCACGTCCCGTCACCGTGTGGGGGAATCACAGACACAGACCCAGTTCCCGTCACCGTGTGGGGGAATCACAGACCCGCGTCCCGTCACTGTGGGGGGATCACAGACACAGACCCGTGTGCTGTCTCCATGTGGGGGAATGACAGACAAAGACCCGTGTCCCGTTATCGGGTGGGGGAATGACAGACACAGACCCGCGTCCCGTCACCGAGTGGGGGAATCTCAGACACAGACCCGCGTCCCGTCACCGTGTGGGGGAAACATAGACACAGACCCGCGTCCCGTCACCGTGTGGGGGAATCACAGACACAGACCCGCGTCCCCTCACCGATGGGGGAATCACAGACACAGACCCGCGTCCCGTCACCGTGTGGGGGAATCACAGACCCGCGTCCCGTCACCGTGTGGGTGAATCACAGACACAGACCCTTGTCCCGTCACCGAGTGGGGGAATCACAGACACAGACCCGCGTCCCGTCACCATGTGGGGGAATCACAGACACAAACCCGCGTCCCGTCACCGTGTGGGGGAATCACAGACACAGACCCGCGTCCCGTCACCGTGTGGGGGAATCACAGACACAGACCCGCGTCCCGTCACCGTGTGCGGGAATCACTGACACAGACCCGCGTCCCGTCACCGTGTGGGGGAATCACAGACACAGACCGTGCGTTCCGTCACCGTGTGGGGGAATCACAGACACAGACCCACGTCCCGTCACCGTGTGGGGGAATCGCAGACACAGACCCGCGTCCCGTCACCGTGTGGGGGAATCACAGACACAGACCCGCGTCCCGTCACCGTGTGGGGGAATCACAGGCCCGCGTCCCGTCACCGTGTGGGGGAATCACAGACACAGACCCGTGTCCCGTCTCCGTGTGGAGGAATCACAGACACAGACCCGCGTCCCGTCACCGTGTGGCGGATTCACAGACCCGCGTCCCGTCACCGTGTGGGGGAATCACAGACACAGACCCGCGTCCTTTCACCGTGTGGCGGAATCACAGACCCGCGTCCCGTCACCGTGTGGGGAACCATAGACTCAGACCAGCGTCCCGTCACCGTGTGGGGGAATCACAGACACAGACCCGCGTCCCGTCACCGTGTGGGGGAATCACAGACCCGCATCCCGTCACCGTGCGAGGGAATCACAGACACAGACCCGCGTCCTGTCACCGTGTGGGGGAATCGCAGACACAGACCCGCGTCCCGTCACCGTGTGGGGGAATCACAGACACAGACTCTCGTCCCGTCACCGTGTGGGGGAATCAGAGACACAGACCCCAGTCCCGTCACCGTGTGGGGGAATCACAGACCCGCGTCCCGTCACCGTGTGGGGGAATCACAGACCCGTGTCCCGTCAACGTGTGGGGGAATCACAGACCCGCGTCCCGTTACCGTGTGGGGGAATCACAGACCCGCGTCCCGTCACCGTGTGGGGGAATCACAGACCCGCGTCCCGTCACCGTGTGGGGGAATCACAGACACAGACCGTGTGCTGTCACCGGGTGGGGGAATGACAGACACAGACCCGCGTCCCGTCACCGGGTGGGGGAATGACAGACACAGACCCGCGTCCCGTCACCGTGTGGGGGAATCATAGACCCGCGTCCCGTCACCGTGTGGGGGAATCACAGACAAAAACCCGCGTCACGTCACCGTGTGGGGGAATCACAGACCTGCGTCCCGTCACCGTGTGGAGGAATCACAGACCCGCGTACCGTCACCGTGTGGGGGAAACACAGACACAGACCCGCGTCCCGTCACCGTGTGGGGGAATCATAGACCCGCGTCACGTCACCGTGTGGGTGAATCACAGACCCGCGCTCCGTCACCGTGTGGGGGAATCACAGTCCCGCGTCCTGTCACCGTGTCGGGGAATCACAGACCCACGTCCCGTCACCGTGTGGCGGAATCACAGACACAGACCCGAGTCCCGTCACCGTGTGTGGGAATCACAAACCCGCGTTCCGTCACCTTGTGGGGGAATCTCAGACCCGCGTCCGGTCACAGTGTGGGGGAATCACAGACCAGCATCCCGTTACCGTGTGGGAGAATCACAGACACAGACCCGCGTCCCGTCTCCGTGTGGCGGAATCACAGACACAGACCCGCGTCCCGTCACCGTGTGGCGGAATCACAGACCCGCGTTCCGTCACCGTGTGGGGGATTCACAGAGACAGACACGCGTCCCGTCACCGTGTGGGGGAATCACAGACAGAGACCTGCGTCCCGTCACCGTGTGGGGGAATCACAGACTCAGACCCGCGTCCCGTCACCATGTGGGGGAATCACAGACCCGCGTCCCGTCACCGTGTGGGGGAATCACAGACACAGACCCGCGTCCCATCATCGTGTGGGGGAATGACAGACACAGACCCTCGTCCCGTCACCGTGTGGGGGAATCAGAGACACAGACCCCAGTCCCGTCACCGTGTGGGGGAATCGCAGACCCGCATCCCGTCACCGTGTTGGTGTTTCACAGACCCGCGTACTGTCATCGTGTGGGGGAATCACAGACCCGCGTCCCGTCACCGTCTGGGGGAATCACAGACACAGACCCGCTTCCCGTAACCGTGTGGGGGAATCACAGACCCGCGTCCCGTCACCGCGTGGGGGAATCACAGACACAGACCAAGTTCCCGTCACCGTGTGGGGGAATCACAGAGTCGCGTCCCGTCACCGTGTGGGGGAATGACAGACACAGACCCGCGTCCCGTCACCGAGTGGGGGTATCACAGACACAGAACCGCGTCCCGTCACCGTGTGGGGGAAGCACAGACACAGACCCGCGTCCCGTCACCGTGTGGGGGAATCACAGACAAAGACCCGCGTCCCGTCACCGGTGGGGGAATGACAGACACAGACCCGCGTCCCGTCACCGTGTGGGGGAATCACAGACCCGCGTCCCGTCACCGTGTGGGTGAATCACAGACACAGACCCGCGTCCCGTCACCGAGTGGGGGAATCACAGACACAGACCCGCGTCCCATCACCGTGTGCGGGAATCACAGACACAGACCCGCGTCCCATCACCGTGCCGGGGAATCACAGACACAGACCCGCGTCCCGTCACCGTGTGGGGGAATCACAGACACAGACCCGCGTCCCGTCACCGTGTGCGGGAATCACTGACACAGACCCGCGTCCCGTCACCGTGTGGGGGAATCACAGACACAGACCGTGCGTTCCGTCACCGTGTGGGGGAATCACAGACACAGACTCTCGTCCCGTCACCGTGTGGGGGAATCACAGACACAGAACCGCGTCCCGTCACCGCGTGGGGGAATCGCAGACACAGACCCGCGTCCCGTCACCATGTGGGGGAATCACAGACACAGACACGCGTCCCGTCACCGTGTGGGGGAATCACAGACCCGCGTCCCGTCACCGTGTGGGGGAATCACAGACACAGACCTGCGTCCCGTCTCCGTGTGGAGGAATCACAGACACAGACCCGCGTCCCGTCACCGTGTTGCGGAATTACAGACCCGCGTCCCGTCACCGTGTGGGGGAATGACAGACACAGACCCGCGTCCCGTCATCGTGTGGGGGAATGACAGACACAAACCCGCGACACGTCACCGTGTGGGGGAATCACAGACACAGACCCTCGTCCTGTCACCATGTGGGGGAATCAGAGACACAGACCCCAGTCCCGTCACCGTGTGGGGGAATCACAGACCCGCGTCCCGTCACCGTGTGGGGGAAACACAGTCACAGACCCGCGTCCCGGCACCGTGTGGGGGAAACACAGACACAGACCCGCGTCCCCTCACCGTGTGGGGGAATCACAGACCCGCGTCCCATCACCGTGTGGGGGAATCACAGACACAGACCCGCGTCCCGTCACCGTGTGGGGGAATCACAGACACAGACCCGCGTCCCGTCACCGTGTGGGGGAATCACAGACACAGACCAGCGTCCCGTCACCGTGTGGGGGAATCACAGACACAGACCCGCGTCCCGTCACCGTGTGGGCGATTCACAGACCCGCGTCCCGTAACCGTGTGGGGGAATCACAGACCCGCGTCCCGTCACCGTGTGGGGGAATCACAGACACAGACCCGCGTCCCGGCACTGTGTGGGGGAATCACAGACACAGACCCGCGTCCTGTCACCGTGTGGGGGAATCACAGACACAGACCCGCGTCCCGTCACCGGGTGGGGGAATGACAGACACAGACAAGCGTCCCGTCACCGTGTGGGGGAATCACAGACACAGACCCGCGTCCCGTCACCGTCTGGGGGAATCACAGACACAGACCCGCGTCCCGTCACCGTGTGGGGGAATCACAGACACAGACACGCGTCCCGTCACCGTGTGGGGGAATCACAGACACAGACCCGCGTTCCGTCACCGTGTGGGGGACGCACAGACACAGACCCGTGTCCCGTCACCGGTGGGGGAATCACAGACACAGACCCGCGTCCCGTCACCGTATGGGGGAATCACAGACCCGCGTCCCGTCACCGTGTTGGTGAATCACAGACACAGACCAGCGTCCCGTCACCGATTGGGGGAATCACAGACACAGACCTGCGTCCCGTCACCGTGTGGGGGAATCACAGACACAGACCCGCGTCCCGTCACCGTGTGGGGGAATCACAGACACAGACCCGCGTCCCGTCACCGTGTGGGGGAATCACAGACACAGACCCGCGTCCCGTCACCGTGTGCGGGAATCACAGACACAGACCCGCGTCCCGTCACCGTGTGGGTGAATCACAGACACAGACTCTCGTTGCGTCACCGTGTGGGGGAATCACAGACACAGACCCGTGTTCCGTCACCGTGTGGGGGAATCGCAGACACAGACCCGCGTCCCGTCACCGTGTGGGGGAATCACAGACCGGCGTCCCGTCACCATGTGGGGGAATCACAGACACAGACCTGCGTCCCGTCTCCGTGTGGAGGAATCACAGACACAGACCCACGTCCCGTCACCGTGTGGCGGAATCACAGTCCCGCGTCCCGTCACCGTGTGGGGGAATCACAGACACAGACCCGCGTCCCGTCACCGTGTGGGGGAACCATAGACTCAGACCAGCGTCCCGTCACCGTGTGGGGGAATCACAGACAGAGACCCGCGTCCCGTCACCGTGTGGGGGAATCACAGACCCGCGTCCCGTCACCGTGCGAGGGAATCACAGACACAGACCCGCGTCCTGTCACCGTGTGGTGGAATCGCAGACACAGACCCGCGTCCCGTCACCGTGTGGGGGAATCACAGACACAGACTCTCGTCCCGTCACCGTGTGGGGGAATCAGAGACACAGACCCCAGTCCCATCACCGTGTGGGGGAATCACAGACCCGCGTCCCGTCAACGTGTGGGGGAATCACAGACCCGCGTCCCGTCAACGTGTGGGAGAATCACAGACCCGCGTCCCGTTACCGTGTGGGGGAATCACAGACCCGCGTCCCGTCACCGTGTGGGGGAATCACAGACCCGCGTCCCGTCACCGTGTGGGGGAATCACAGACACAGACCCGCGTCCCGTCACCGTGTGGGGGAATGACAGACACAGACCCGCGTCCTGTCACCGTGTGGGGGAATGACAGACATAGACCCGCGTCCCGTCACCGGGTGGGGGAATGACAGACACAGACCCGCGTCCCGTCACCGTGTGGGGGAATCACAGACACAGACCAGCTTCCCGTCACCGTGTGGGGGAATCATAGACCCGCGTCCCGTCACCGTGTGGGGGAATCACAGACAAAAACCCGCGTCACGTCACCGTGTGGGGGAATCACAGACCCGCGTACCGTCACCGTGTGGGGGAAACACAGACACAGACACGCGTCCCCTCACCGTGTGGGGGAATCACAGACCCGCGTCACGTCACCGTGTGGGTGAATCACAGACCCGCGCTCCGTCACCGTGTGGGGGAATCACAGACACAGACCCGCGTCCCGTCTCCGTGTGGCGGAATCACAGACACAGACCCGCGTCCCTTCACCGTGTGGCGGAATCACAGACCCGCGTTCCGTCACCGTGTGGGGGAATCACAGAGACAGACCCGCGTCCCGTCACCGTGTGGGGGAATCACAGACACAGACCTGCGTCCCGTCACCATGTGGGGGACTCACAGACTCAGACCCGCGTCCCGTCACCGTGTGGGGGAATCACAGACCCGCGTCCCGTCACCATGTGGAGGAATCACAGACCCGCGTCCCGACACCGTGTGGGGGAATCACAGACACAGACCCGCGTCCCATCATCGTGTGGGGGAATGACAGACACAGACCCTCGTCCCGTCACCGTGTGGGGGAATCAGAGACACAGACCCCAGTCCCGTCACCGTGTGGGGGAATCACAGACCCGCGTACTGTCACCGTGTGGGGGAATCACAGACCCGCGTCCCGTCACCGTCTGGGGGAATCACAGACACAGACCCGCTTCCCGTAACCGTGTGGGGGAATCACAGACCCTCGTCCCGTCACCGCGTGGGGAAATCACAGACACAGACCCAGTTCCCGTCACCGTGTGGGGGAATCACAGAGCCGCGTCCCGTCACCGTGTGGGGGAATGACAGACACAGACCCGCGTCCCGTCACCGAGTGGGGGTATCACAGACACAGACCCGCGTCCCGTCACCGTGTGGGGGAAGCACAGACACAGACCCGCGTCCCGTCACCGTGTGGGGGAATCACAGACACAGACCCGCGTCCCGTCACCGGCGGGGGAATGACAGACACAGACCCGCGTCCCGTCACCGTGTGGGGGAATCACAGACCCGCGTCCCGTCACCGTGTGGGTGAATCACAGACACAGACCCGCGTCCCGTCACCGAGTGGGGGAATCACAGTCACAGACCCGCGTCCCGTCACCGTGTGCGGGAATCACAGACACAGACCCGCGTCCCATCACCGTGCCGGGGAATCACAGACACAGACCCGCGTCCCGTCACCGTGTGGGGGAATCACAGACACAGACCCGAGTCCCGTCACCGTGTGCGGGAATCACTGACACAGACCCGCGTCCCGTCACCGTGTGGGGGAATCACAGACACAGACCAGGCGTTCCGTCACCGTGTGGGGGAATCACAGACACAGACTCTCGTCCCGTCACCGTGTGGGGGAATGACAGACACAGACCCGCGTCCCGTCACCGCGTGGGGGAATCGCAGACACAGACCCGCGTCCCGTCACCGTGTGGGGGAATCACAGACACAGACACGCGTCCCGTCACCGTGTGGGGGAATCACAGACCCGCGTCCCGTCACCGTGTGGGGGAATCACAGACACAGACCTGCGTCACGTCTCCGTGTGGAGGAATCACAGACACAGACCCGCGTCCCGTCACCGTGTGGGGGAATGACAGACACAGAGCCGCGTCCCGTCATCGTGTGGGGGAATGACAGACACAAACCCGCGACCCGTCAGCGTGTGGGGGAATCACAGACACAGACCCTCGTCCCGTCACCATGTGGGGGAATCAGAGACACAGACCCCAGTCCCGTCACCGTGCGGGGGAATCACAGACCCGCGTCCCGTCACCGTGTGGGGGAAACACAGTCACAGACCCGCGTTCCCTCACCGTGTGGGGGAATCACAGACCCGCGTCCCATCACCGTGTGGGGGAATCACAGACACAGACCCGTGTGCTTCACCGTGAGGGGGAATGACAGACACAGACCCGCGTCCCGTCACAGGGTGGGGGAATGACAGACACAGACCCGCATCCCGTCACCGTGTGGGGGAATCACAGACACAGACCAGCGTCCCGTCACCGTGTGGGGGAATCACAGACACAGACCCGCGTCCCGTCACCGTGTGGGCGATTCACAGACCCGCGTCCCGTAACCGTGTGGGGGAATCACAGACCCGCGTCCCGTCACCGTGTGGGGGAATCACAGACACAGACCCGCGTCCCGTCACCGTGTGGGGGAATCACAGACACAGACCTGCGTCCCGTCACCGTGTGGGGGAATCACAGACACAGACCTGCGTCCCGTCTCCGTGTGGAGGAATCACAGACACAGACCCGCGTCCCGTCACCGTGTTGCGGAATTACAGACCCGCGTCCCGTCACCGTGTGGGGGAATGACAGACACAGACCCGCGTCCCGTCATCGTGTGGGGGAATGACAGACACAAACCCGCGACACGTCACCGTGTGGGGGAATCACAGACACAGACCCTCGTCCTGTCACCATGTGGGGGAATCAGAGACACAGACCCCAGTCCCGTCACCGTGTGGGGGAATCACAGACCCGCGTCCCGTCACCGTGTGGGGGAAACACAGTCACAGACCCGCGTCCCGGCACCGTGTGGGGGAAACACAGACACAGACCCGCGTCCCCTCACCGTGTGGGGGAATCACAGACCCGCGTCCCATCACCGTGTGGGGGAATCACAGACACAGACCCGCGTCCCGTCACCGTGTGGGGGAATGACAGACACAGACCCGCATCCCGTCACCGTGTGGGGGAATCACAGACACAGACCAGCGTCCCGTCACCGTGTGGGGGAATCACAGACACAGACCCGCGTCCCGTCACCGTGTGGGCGATTCACAGACCCGCGTCCCGTAACCGTGTGGGGAATCACAGACCCGCGTCCCGTCACCGTGTGGGGGAATCACAGACACAGACCCGCGTCCCGGCACTGTGTGGGGGAATCACAGACACAGACCCGCGTCCTGTCACCGTGTGGGGGAATCACAGACACAGACCCGCGTCCCGTCACCGGGTGGGGGAATGACAGACACAGACAAGCGTCCCGTCACCGTGTGGGGGAATCACAGACACAGACCCGCGTCCCGTCACCGTCTGGGGGAATCACAGACACAGACCCGCGTCCCGTCACCGTGTGGGGGAATCACAGACACAGACACGCGTCCCGTCACCGTGTGGGGGAATCACAGACACAGACCCGCGTTCCGTCACCGTGTGGGGGACGCACAGACACAGACCCGTGTCCCGTCACCGGTGGGGGAATCACAGACACAGACCCGCGTCCCGTCACCGTATGGGGGAATCACAGACCCGCGTCCCGTCACCGTGTTGGTGAATCACAGACACAGACCAGCGTCCCGTCACCGATTGGGGGAATCACAGACACAGACCTGCGTCCCGTCACCGTGTGGGGGAATCACAGACACAGACCCGCGTCCCGTCACCGTGTGGGGGAATCACAGACACAGACCCGCGTCCCGTCACCGTGTGGGGGAATCACAGACACAGACCCGCGTCCCGTCACCGTGTGCGGGAATCACAGACACAGACCCGCGTCCCGTCACCGTGTGGGTGAATCACAGACACAGACTCTCGTTGCGTCACCGTGTGGGGGAATCACAGACACAGACCCGTGTTCCGTCACCGTGTGGGGGAATCGCAGACACAGACCCGCGTCCCGTCACCGTGTGGGGGAATCACAGACCGGCGTCCCGTCACCATGTGGGGGAATCACAGACACAGACCTGCGTCCCGTCTCCGTGTGGAGGAATCACAGACACAGACCCACGTCCCGTCACCGTGTGGCAGAATCACAGTCCCGCGTCCCGTCACCGTGTGGGGGAATCACAGACACAGACCCGCGTCCCGTCACCGTGTGGGGGAACCATAGACTCAGACCAGCGTCCCGTCACCGTGTGGGGGAATCACAGACAGAGACCCGCGTCCCGTCACCGTGTGGGGGAATCACAGACCCGCGTCCCGTCACCGTGCGAGGGAATCACAGACACAGACCCGCGTCCTGTCACCGTGTGGTGGAATCGCAGACACAGACCCGCGTCCCGTCACCGTGTGGGGGAATCACAGACACAGACTCTCGTCCCGTCACCGTGTGGGGGAATCAGAGACACAGACCCCAGTCCCATCACCGTGTGGGGGAATCACAGACCCGCGTCCCGTCAACGTGTGGGGGAATCACAGACCCGCGTCCCGTCAACGTGTGGGAGAATCACAGACCCGCGTCCCGTTACCGTGTGGGGGAATCACAGACCCGCGTCCCGTCACCGTGTGGGGGAATCACAGACCCGCGTCCCGTCACCGTGTGGGGGAATCACAGACACAGACCCGCGTCCCGTCACCGTGTGGGGGAATGACAGACACAGACCCGCGTCCTGTCACCGTGTGGGGGAATGACAGACATAGACCCGCGTCCCGTCACCGGGTGGGGGAATGACAGACACAGACCCGCGTCCCGTCACCGTGTGGGGGAATCACAGACACAGACCAGCTTCCCGTCACCGTGTGGGGGAATCATAGACCCGCGTCCCGTCACCGTGTGGGGGAATCACAGACAAAAACCCGCGTCACGTCACCGTGTGGGGGAATCACAGACCCGCGTACCGTCACCGTGTGGGGGAAACACAGACACAGACACGCGTCCCCTCACCGTGTGGGGGAATCACAGACCCGCGTCACGTCACCGTGTGGGTGAATCACAGACCCGCGCTCCGTCACCGTGTGGGGGAATCACAGTCCCGCGTCCTGTCACCATGTCGGGGAATCACAGACCCACGTCCCGTCACCTTGTGGCGGAATCACAGACACAGACCCGAGTCCCGTCACCGTGTGTGGGAATCACAAACCCGCGTTCCGTCACCTTGTGGGGGAATCTCAGACCCGCGTGCGGTGACCGTGTGGGGGAATCACAGACCCGCATCCCATTACCGTGTGGGGGAATCACAGACACAGACCCGCGTCCCGTCTCCGTGTGGCGGAATCACAGACACAGACCCGCGTCCCTTCACCGTGTGGCGGAATCACAGACCCGCGTTCCGTCACCGTGTGGGGGAATCACAGAGACAGACCCGCGTCCCGTCACCGTGTGGGGGAATCACAGACACAGACCTGCGTCCCGTCACCATGTGGGGGACTCACAGACTCAGACCCGCGTCCCGTCACCGTGTGGGGGAATCACAGACCCGCGTCCCGTCACCATGTGGAGGAATCACAGACCCGCGTCCCGACACCGTGTGGGGGAATCACAGACACAGACCCGCGTCCCATCATCGTGTGGGGGAATGACAGACACAGACCCTCGTCCCGTCACCGTGTGGGGGAATCAGAGACACAGACCCCAGTCCCGTCACCGTGTGGGGGAATCACAGACCCGCGTACTGTCACCGTGTGGGGGAATCACAGACCCGCGTCCCGTCACCGTCTGGGGGAATCACAGACACAGACCCGCTTCCCGTAACCGTGTGGGGGAATCACAGACCCTCGTCCCGTCACCGCGTGGGGAAATCACAGACACAGACCCAGTTCCCGTCACCGTGTGGGGGAATCACAGAGCCGCGTCCCGTCACCGTGTGGGGGAATGACAGACACAGACCCGCGTCCCGTCACCGAGTGGGGGTATCACAGACACAGACCCGCGTCCCGTCACCGTGTGGGGGAAGCACAGACACAGACCCGCGTCCCGTCACCGTGTGGGGGAATCACAGACACAGACCCGCGTCCCGTCACCGGCGGGGGAATGACAGACACAGACCCGCGTCCCGTCACCGTGTGGGGGAATCACAGACCCGCGTCCCGTCACCGTGTGGGTGAATCACAGACACAGACCCGCGTCCCGTCACCGAGTGGGGGAATCACAGACACAGACCCGCGTCCCGTCACCGTGTGCGGGAATCACAGACACAGACCCGCGTCCCATCACCGTGCCGGGGAATCACAGACACAGACCCGCGTCCCGTCACCGTGTGGGGGAATCACAGACACAGACCCGAGTCCCGTCACCGTGTGCGGGAATCACTGACACAGACCCGCGTCCCGTCACCGTGTGGGGGAATCACAGACACAGACCAGGCGTTCCGTCACCGTGTGGGGGAATCACAGACACAGACTCTCGTCCCGTCACCGTGTGGGGGAATGACAGACACAGACCCGCGTCCCGTCACCGCGTGGGGGAATCGCAGACACAGACCCGCGTCCCGTCACCGTGTGGGGGAATCACAGACACAGACACGCGTCCCGTCACCGTGTGGTGGAATCACAGACCCGCGTCCCGTCACCGTGTGGGGGAATCACAGACACAGACCTGCGTCACGTCTCCGTGTGGAGGAATCACAGACACAGACCCGCGTCCCGTCACCGTGTGGGGGAATGACAGACACAGAGCCGCGTCCCGTCATCGTGTGGGGGAATGACAGACACAAACCCGCGACCCGTCAGCGTGTGGGGGAATCACAGACACAGACCCTCGTCCCGTCACCATGTGGGGGAATCAGAGACACAGACCCCAGTCCCGTCACCGTGCGGGGGAATCACAGACCCGCGTCCCGTCACCTTGTGGGGGAAACACAGTCACAGACCCGCGTTCCCTCACCGTGTGGGGGAATCACAGACCCGCGTCCCATCACCGTGTGGGGGAATCACAGACACAGACCCGTGTGCTTCACCGTGAGGGGGAATGACAGACACAGACCCGCGTCCCGTCACAGGGTGGGGGAATGACAGACACAGACCCGCATCCCGTCACCGTGTGGGGGAATCACAGACACAGACCAGCGTCCCGTCACCGTGTGGGGGAATCACAGACACAGACCCGCGTCCCGTCACCGTGTGGGCGATTCACAGACCCGCGTCCCGTAACCGTGTGGGGGAATCACAGACCCGCGTCCCGTCACCGTGTGGGGGAATCACAGACACAGACCCGCGTCCCGTCACCGGGTGGGGGAATGACAGACACAGACCTGCGTCCCGTCACCGTGTGGGGGAATCACAGACACAGACCCGCGTCCCGTCACCGTGTGGGGGAATCACAGACACAGACCTGCGTCCCGTCACCGTGTGGGGGAATCACAGACACAGACCCGCGTCCCGTCACCGTGTGGGGGAATCACAGACACAGACCCGCGTTCCGTCACCGTGTGGGGGACGCAGAGACACAGACCCGTGTCCCGTCACCGGTGGGGGAATCACAGACACAGACCCGCGTCCCGTCACCGTATGGGGGAATCACAGAACCGCGTCCCATCACCGTGTGGGTGAATCACAGACACAGACCCGCGTCCCGTCACCGATTGGGGGAATCACAGACACAGATCCGCGTCCCGTCACCGTGTGGGGGAACCACAGACACAGACCCGCGTCCCGTCACCGTGTGGGGGAATCACAGACCCGCGTCCCGTCACCGTGTGGGTGAATCACAGACACAGACCCGCGTCCCATCACCGTGCCGGGGAATCACAGACACAGACCCGCGTCCCGTCACCGTGTGTGGGAATGACAGACACAGACCCGCGTCCCGTCATCGTGTGGGGGAATGACAGACACAAACCCGCGACACGTCACCGTGTGGGGGAATGACAGACACAGACCCGCGTCCCGTCATCGTGTGGGGGAATGACAGACACAAACCCGCGACACGTCACCGTGTGGGGGAATCACAGACACAGACCCTCGTCCCGTCACCATGTGGGGGAATCAGAGACACAGACCCCAGTCCCGTCACCGTGTGGGGGAATCACAGACCCGCGTCCCGTCACCGTGTGGGGGAAACACAGTCACAGACCCGCGTCCCGGCACCGTGTGGGGGAAACACAGACACAGACCCGCGTCCCCTCACCGTGTGGGGGAATCACAGACACAGACCCGCGTCCCGTCACCGTGTGGGGGAATGACAGACACAGACCCGCATCCCGTCACCGTGTGGGGGAATCACAGACACAGACCCGCGTCCCGTCACCGTGTGGGCGATTCACAGACCCGCGTCCCGTAACCGTGTGGGGGAATCACAGACCCGCGTCCCGTCACCGTGTGGGGGAATCACAGACACAGACCCGCGTCCCGGCACTGTGTGGGGGAATCACAGACACAGACCCGCGTCCTGTCACCGTGTGGGGGAATCACAGACACAGACCCGCGTCCCGTCACCGGGTGGGGGAATGACAGACACAGACAAGCGTCCCGTCACCGTGTGGGGGAATCACAGACACAGACCCGCGTCCCGTCACCGTCTGGGGGAATCACAGACACAGACCCGCGTCCCGTCACCGTGTGGGGGAATCACAGACACAGACACGCGTCCCGTCACCGTGTGGGGGAATCACAGACACAGACCCGCGTTCCGTCACCGTGTGGGGGACGCACAGACACAGACCCGTGTCCCGTCACCGGTGGGGGAATCACAGACACAGACCCGCGTCCCGTCACCGTATGGGGGAATCACAGACCCGCGTCCCGTCACCGTGTGGGTGAATCACAGACACAGACCAGCGTCCCGTCACCGATTGGGGGAATCACAGACACAGACCCGCGTCCCGTCACCGTGTGGGGGAATCACAGACACAGACCCGCGTCCCGTCACCGTGTGGGGGAATCACAGACACAGACCCGCGTCCCGTCACCGTGTGGGGGAATCACAGACACAGACCCGCGTCCCGTCACCGTGTGCGGGAATCACAGACACAGACCCGCGTCCCGTCACCGTGTGGGTGAATCACAGACACAGACTCTCGTTGCGTCACCGTGTGGGGGAATCACAGACACAGACCCGTGTTCCGTCACCGTGTGGGGGAATCGCAGACACAGACCCGCGTCCCGTCACCGTGTGGGGGAATCACAGACCGGCGTCCCGTCACCATGTGGGGGAATCACAGACACAGACCTGCGTCCCGTCTCCGTGTGGAGGAATCACAGACACAGACCCACGTCCCGTCACCGTGTGGCGGAATCACAGTCCCGCGTCCCGTCACCGTGTGGGGGAACCATAGACTCAGACCCGCGTCCCCTCACCGTGTGGGGGAATCACAGACACAGACCCGCGTCCCGTCACCGTGTGGGGGAATCACAGACAGAGACCCGCGTCCCGTCACCGTGTGGGGGAATCACAGACCCGCGTCCCGTCACAGGGCGGGGGAATGACAGACACAGACCCGCATCCCGTCACCGTGTGGGGGAATCGCAGACACAGACCCGCGTCCCGTCACCGTGTGGGGGAATCACAGACACAGACTCTCGTCCCGTCACCGTGTGGGGGAATCAGAGACACAGACCCCAGTCCCGTCACCGTGTGGGGGAATCACAGACCCGCGTCCCGTCACCGTGTGGGGGAATCACAGACCCGCGTCCCGTCAACGTGTGGGAGAATCACAGACCCGCGTCCCGTTACCGTGTGGGGGAATCACAGACCCGCGTCCCGTCACCGTGTGGGGGAATCACAGACCCGCGTCCCGTCACCGTGTGGGGGAATCACAGACACAGACCGTGTGCTGTCACCGTGTGGGGGAATGACAGACATAGACCCGCGTCCCGTCACCGGGTGGGGGAATGACAGACACAGACCCGCGTCCCGTCACCGTGTGGGGGAATCACAGACACAGACCAGCTTCCCGTCACCGTGTGGGGGAATCATAGACCCGCGTCCCGTCACCGTGTGGGGGAATCACAGACAAAAACCCGCGTCACGTCACCGTGTGGGGGAATCACAGACCCGCGTACCGTCACCGTGTGGGGGAAACACAGACACAGACACGCGTCCCCTCACCGTGTGGGGGAATCACAGACCCGCGTCACGTCACCGTGTGGGTGAATCACAGACCCGCGCTCCGTCACCGTGTGGGGAATCACAGTCCCGCGTCCTGTCACCATGTCGGGGAATCACAGACCCGCGTCCCGTCACCTTGTGGGGGAATCTCAGACCCGCGTGCGGTCACCGTGTGGGGGAATCACAGACCCGCATCCCGTTACCGTGTGGGGGAATCACAGACACAGACCCGCGTCCCGTCTCCGTGTGGCGGAATCACAGACACAGACCCGCGTCCCGTCACCGTGTGGCGGAATCACAGACCCGCGTTCCGTCACCGTGTGGGGGAATCACAGAGACAGACCCGCGTCCTGTCACCGTGTGGGGGAATCACAGACACAGACCTGCGTCCCGTCACCATGTGGGGGACTCACAGACTCAGACCCGCGTCCCGTCACCGTGTGGGGGAATCACAGACCCGCGTCCCGTCACCATGTGGAGGAATCACAGACCCGCGTCCCGACACCGTGTGGGGGAATCACAGACACAGACCCGCGTCCCATCATCGTGTGGGGGAATGACAGACACAGACCCTCGTCCCGTCACCGTGTGGGGGAATCAGAGACACAGACCCCAGTCCCGTCACCGTGTGGGGGAATCACAGACCCGCATCCCGTCACCGTGTGGGGGAATCACAGACCCGCGTACTGTCACCGTGTGGGGGAATCACAGACCCGCGTCCCGTCACCGTCTGGGGGAATCACAGACACAGACCCGCTTCCCGTAACCGTGTGGGGGAATCACAGACCCTCGTCCCGTCACCGCGTGGGGAAATCACAGACACAGACCCAGTTCCCGTCACCGTGTGGGGGAATCACAGAGCCGCGTCCCGTCACCGTGTGGGGGAATGACAGACACAGACCCGCGTCCCTTCACCGAGTGGGGGTATCACAGACACAGACCCGCGTCCCGTCACCGTGTGGGGGAAGCACAGACACAGACCCGCGTCCCGTCACCGTGTGGGGGAATCACAGACACAGACCCGCGTCCCGTCACCGGCGGGGGAATGACAGACACAGACCCGCGTCCCGTCACCGTGTGGGGGAATCACAGACCCGCGTCCCGTCACCGTGTGGGTGAATCACAGACACAGACCCGCGTCCCGTCACCGAGTGGGGGAATCACAGACACAGACCCGCGTCCCGTCACCGTGTGCGGGAATCACAGACACAGACCCGCGTCCCATCACCGTGCCGTGGAATCACAGACACAGACCCGCGTCCCGTCACCGTGTGGGGGAATCACAGACACAGACCCGAGTCCCGTCATCGTGTGCGGGAATCACTGACACAGACCCGCGTCCCGTCACCGTGTGGGGGAATCACAGACACAGACCGGGCGTTCCGTCACCGTGTGGGGGAATCACAGACACAGACTCTCGTCCCGTCACCGTGTGGGGGAATGACAGACACAGACCCGCGTCCCGTCACCGCGTGGGGGAATCGCAGACACAGACCCGCGTCCCGTCACCGTGTGGGGGAATCACAGACACAGACACGCGTCCCGTCACCGTGTGGGGGAATCACAGACCCGCGTCCCGTCACCGTGTGGGGGAATCACAGACACAGACCTGCGTCACGTCTCCGTGTGGAGGAATCACAGACACAGACCCGCGTCCCGTCACCGTGTGGGGGAATGACAGACACAGAGCCGCGTCCCGTCATCGTGTGGGGGAATGACAGACACAAACCCGCGACCCGTCAGCGTGTGGGGGAATCACAGACACAGACCCTCGTCCCGTCACCATGTGGGGGAATCAGAGACACAGACCCCAGTCCCGTCACCGTGCGGGGGAATCACAGACCCGCGTCCCGTCACCGTGTGGGGGAAACACAGTCACAGACCCGCGTTCCCTCACCGTGTGGGGGAATCACAGACCCGCGTCCCATCACCGTGTGGGGGAATCACAGACACAGACCCGTGTGCTTCACCGTGAGGGGGAATGACAGACACAGACCCGCGTCCCGTCACAGGGTGGGGGAATGACAGACACAGACCCGCATCCCGTCACCGTGTGGGGGAATCACAGACACAGACCAGCGTCCCGTCACCGTGTGGGGGAATCACAGACACAGACCAGCGTCCCGTCACCGTGTGGGCGATTCACAGACCCGCGTCCCGTAACCGTGTGGGGGAATCACAGACCCGCGTCCCGTCACCGTGTGGGGGAATCACAGACACAGACCCGCGTCCCGTCACCGGGTGGGGGAATGACAGACACAGACCCGCGTCCCGTCACCGTGTGGGGGAATCACAGACACAGACCCGCGTCCCGTCACCGTGTGGGGGAATCACAGACACAGACCCGCGTCCCGTCACCGTGTGGGGGAATCACAGACACAGACCCGCGTCCCGTCACCGAGTGGGTGAATCACAGACACAGACCCGCGTTCCGTCACCGTGTGGGGGACGCAGAGACACAGACCCGTGTCCCGTCACCGGTGGGGGAATCACAGACACAGACCCGCGTCCCGTCACCGTATGGGGGAATCACAGAACCGCGTCCCATCACCGTGTGGGTGAATCACAGACACAGACCCGCGTCCCGTCACCGATTGGGGGAATCACAGACACAGATCCGCGTCCTGTCACCGTGTGGGGGAACCACAGACACAGACCCGCGTCCCGTCACCGTGTGGGGGAATCACAGACACAGACCCGAGTCCCGTCACCGTGTGGGGGAATCACAGACTCAGACCCGCGTCCCGTCACCGTGTGCGGGAATCACAGACACAGACCCGCGTCCCGTCACCGTGTGGGGGAATCACAGACACAGACTCTCGTTGCGTCACCGTGTGGGGGAATCACAGACACAGACCCGTGTTCCGTCACCGTGTGGGGGAATCGCAGACACAGACCCGCGTCCCGTCACCGAGTGGGGGAATCACAGACACAGACCCGCGTACCGTCACCGTGTGGGGGAATCAAAGACCCGCGTCCCGTCACCGTGTGGGGGAATCACAGACACAGACCCGCGTCCCATCACCGTGTGGGGGAATCACGGACCCAGACCCGCGTCCCGTCACCGTGTGGGGGAATCACAGAGCAGCATCCCGTCACCGTGTGGGGGAATCACAGACACAGACCCGCGTCCCGTCACCGTGTGGGGGAATCACAGACACAGACCCGCGTCCCATCACCGTGTGGGGGAATCGCAGACAGAGACCCGCTTCCCGTCACCGTGTGGGGGAATCACAGACACAGACCCGCGTCCCTTCTCCTTCTTGGGGAATCGCAGACACAGACCCGCGTCCCATCACCTTGTGGGGGAATCGCAGACACAGATCCGCGTCCCGTCACCGTGTGGGGGAATCACAGACCCGCGTCCCGTCACCGTGTGGGGGAATCACAGACACAGACCCGTGTCCCGTCACCGTGTGGGGGAATCACAGACACAGACCCGCGATGCGTCACCGTGTGGGGGGAATCACAGACCCGCGAACCGTCACCGTGCGGGGGGAATAACAGACACAGACCCGCGTCCCGTCACCGTGTGGGGGAATCTCAGACCCGCGTTCCGTCACCATGTGGGGGAATCACAGACACCGACCCGCGTCCCGTCACCGTATTGGGGAATCACAGACCCGTGTCCCGTCACCGTGTGGGGGAATCACAGACCTGCGTCCCGTCACCGTGTGGGGGAATCACAGACACAGACCCGCGTCCCGTCACCGTGTGGGAGATTCACAGACACAGAAACGCGTCCCGACACCGTGTGGGGGAATCACAGACACAGACCCGCTTCCCGTCACCGTGTGGGGGAATCACAGACACAGACCCGCGTCCCGTCACCGTTTGGGGGAATCACAGACACAGACCCGCGTCCCGTCACCGTGTGGGGGAATCGCCGACAAAGACCAGCGTCCCGTCACCGTGTGGGGAAATCACAGACACAGAACCGCATCCCGTCACCGTGTGGGGGAATCGCAGACCAAGAGCCGCGTCCCGTCACCGTGTGGGGGAATCACAGACACAGACCCGGGTCCCGTCACCATGTGGGGGAATCACAGACCCGCGTCCCGTCACCGTGTGGGGGAATCGCAGACCCGCGTCCCGTCACCGTGTGGGGGAATCACAGACCCGCGTCCCTTCACCGTGTGGGGGAATCACAGACACAGAACCGCGTCCCGTCACCATGTGGGGGAATCACAGACACAGACCCGCGTCCCGTCACCGTGTGGGGGAATCACAGACACGCGTCCCGTCACCGTGTGGGGGAATCATAGAC
Organism: Cetorhinus maximus; assembly: GCF_964194155.1. Lineage (NCBI taxonomy): Eukaryota > Metazoa > Chordata > Chondrichthyes > Lamniformes > Cetorhinidae > Cetorhinus > Cetorhinus maximus. Next base: position 65,143 of record NW_027597079.1, read on the forward strand.
CCGCGTCCCGTCACCGTGTGGGGCAATCAAAGACCCGCGTCCCGTCACTGTGTGCGGGAATCACAGACCCGCGTCCCGTCACTGTGTGGGGGAATCACAGACCCGCGTCCCATCACCGTGTGGGGGAATCACAGACACAGGTCCGCGTCCCGTCACCGTGTGGTGTAATCACAGACCCGCATCCCGTCACCGTGCGGGGAATCACAGACACAGACCCGCGTCCCGTCACCGTGTGGGGGAATCACAGACACAGACCCGCGTCCCGTCACCGTGTGGTGGAATCACAGACACAGACCCGCGTCCCGTCACCGTGTGGGGGAATCACAGACACAGACCCGCGTCCCGTCACCGTGTGGGGGAATCACAGACACAGACCCGCGTCCCGTCACCGTGTGGGGGAATCACAGACACAGACCCGCGTCCCGTCACCGTGCGGGGAATCACAGACACAGACCCGCGTCCCGTCACCGTGTGGGGGAATCACAGACACAGACCCGCGTCCCGTCACCGTGTGGGGGAATCACAGACACAGACCCGCATCCCATCTCCGTGTGGGGGAATCACAGACACAGACACGCGTCCCGTCACCGTGTGGGGGAATCACAGACACAGACCCGCATCCCATCTCCGTGTGGGGGAATCACAGACCCGCGTCCCGTCACCGTGTGGGAGAATCACAGACCCGCGTCCCGTCACCGTGTGGGGGAATCACAGACACAGACCCGCGTCCAGTCACCGTGTGGTGGAATCACAGACACAGACCCGCGTCCCGTCACCGTATGGGGGAATCACAGACACAGACCCGCGTCCCGTCACCGTGTGGGGGAATCACAGACACAGACCCGCGTCCCGTCACCGTGTGGGGGAATCACAGACACAGACCCGCTTCCCGTCACCGTGTGGGGGAATCACAGACACAGACCCGCGTTCCGTCACCGTGTGGGGGACGCACAGACACAGACCCGTGTCCCGTCACCGGTGGGGGAATCACAGACACAGACCCGCGTCCCGTCACCGTATGGGGGAATCACAGACCCGCGTCCCATCACCGTGTGGGTGAATCACAGACACAGACGCGCGTCCCGTCACCGATTGGGGGAATCACAGACACAGACCCGCGTCCCGTCACCGTGTGGGGGAATCACAGACACAGACCCGCGTCCCGTCACCGTGTGGGGGAATCACAGACACAGACCCGCGTCCCGTCACCGTGTGGGGGAATCACAGACTCAGACCCGCGTCCCGTCACCGTGTGCGGGAATCACAGACCCGCGTCCCGTCACCGTGTGGGGGAATCACAGACACAGACTCTCGTTGCGTCACCGTGTGGGGGAATCACAGACACAGACCCGTGTTCCGTCACCGTGTGGGGGAATCGCAGACACAGACCCGCGTCCCGTCACCGTGTGGGGTAATCACAGACACAGACCCGCGTCCCGTCACCGTGTGGGGGAATCACAGACACAGACCCGCGTTCCGTCACCGTGTGGGGGAATCACAGACCGGCGTCCCGTCACCATGTGGGGGAATCACAGACACAGACCTGCGTCCCGTCACCATGTGGGGGAATCACAGACACAGACCTGCGTCCCGTCACCGTGTGGCGGAATCACAGTCCCGCGTCCCGTCACCGTGTGGGGGAATCATAGACACAGACCCGCGTCCCGTCACCGTGTGGGGTAATCACAGACCCGCGTCCCGTCACCGTGTGGGGGAATCACAGACACAGACCCGCGTCCCGTCACCGTGTGGGGTAATCACAGACCCGCGTCCCGTCACCGTGTGGGGGAATCACAGACACACACCCGCGTCCCGTCACCGTGTGGGGGAATCACAGACCCGCGTCCCGTCACCGTGTGGGGGAATCACAGACCCGCGTCCCGTCACCGTGTGGGGGAATCACAGTCACAGACCCGCGTCCCGTCATCGTGTGGGGGAATGACAGACACAAACCCGCGACCCGTCACCGTGTGGGGGAATCACAGACACAGACCCTCGTCCCGTCACCGTGAGGGGGAATCAGAGACACAGACGCCAGTCCCGTCATCGTGTGGGGGAATCACAAACCCGCGTCCCGTCACCGTGTGGGGGAATCACAGACCCGCGTACCGTCACCGTGTGGGGGAATGACTGACACAGACCCGCGTCCCGTCACCGTGTGGGAGAATCACAGAACCGCGTCCCGTCACCGTGTGGGGGAAGCACAGACACAGACCCGCGTCCCGTCACCGGTGGGGGAATCACAGACACAGACCCGCGTCCCGTCACCGTGTGGGGGAAGCACAGACACAGACCCGCGTCCCGTCACCGGTGGGGGAATCACAGACACAGACCCGCGTCCCGTTACCGTGTGGGGGAATCACAGACCCGCGTCCCGTCACCGTGTGGGTGAATCACAGAAACAGACCAGCGTCCCGTCACCGAGTGGGGGAATCACAGACACAGACCCGCGTACCGTCACCGTGTGGGGGAATCAAAGACCCGCGTCCCGTCACCGTGTGGGGGAATCACAGACACAGACCCGCGTCCCATCACCATGTGGGGGAATCACAGACCCAGACCCGCGTCCCGTCACCGTGTGGGGGAATCACAGAGCAGCGTCCCGTCACCGTTTGGGGGAATCACAGACACAGACCCGCGTCCCATCACCGTGTGGGGAATCACAGACACAGACCCGCGTCCCATCTCCTTCTTGGGGAATCGCAGACACAGACCCGCGTCCCATCACCTTGTGGGGGTATCGCAGACACAGACCAGTGTCCCGTCACCGTGTGGGGGAATCACAGACCCGCGTCCCGTCACCGTGTGGGGGAATCACAGACACAGACCAGTATCCCGTCACCGTGTGGGGGAATCACAGACACAGATCCGCGTCCCGTCACCGTGTGGGGGAATCACAGACTCAGACCCGCGTCCCGTCACCGTGTGCGGGAATCACAGACACAGACCCACGTCCCGTCACCGTGTGGGGGAATCACAGACACAGACTCTCGTTGCGTCACCGTGTGGGGGAATCACAGACACAGACCCGTGTTCCGTCACCGTGTGGGGGAATCGCAGACACAGACCCGCGTCCAGTCACCGTGTGGGGGAATCACAGACACAGACCCGCGTTCCGTCACCGTGTGGGGGAATCACAGACCGGCGTCCCGTCACCATGTGGGGGAATCACAGACTCAGACCTGCGTCCCGTCTCCGTGTGGAGGAATCACAGACACAGACCCACGTCCCGTCACCGTGTGGCGGAATCACAGTCCCGCGTCCCGTCACCGTGTGGGGGAACCATAGACTCAGACCCGCGTCCCCTCACCGTGTGGGGGAATCACAGACACTGACCCGCGTCCCGTCACCGTGTGGGGGAATCACAGACCCGCGTCCCGTCACCGTGTGGGGGAATCACAGACACACACCCGCGTCCCGTCACCGTGTGGGGGAATCACAGACCCGCGTTCCGTCACCGTGTGGGGGAATCACAGACCCGCGTCCCGTCACCGTGTGGGGGAATCACAGACACAGACCCGCGTCCCGTCATCGTGTGGGGGAATGACAGACACAAACCCGCGACCCGTCACCGTGTGGGGGAATCACAGACACAGACCCTCGTCCCGTCACCGTGAGGGGGAATCACAGACACAGACCCGCGTCCCGTCATCGTGTGGGGGAATCACAAACCCGCGTCCCGTCACCGTGTGGGGGAATCACAGACCCGCGTACCGTCACCGTGTGGGGGAATGACTGACACAGACCCGCGTCCCGTCACCGTGTGGGAGAATCACAGAACCGCGTTCCGTCACCGTTTGGGGGAATCACAGACACAGACCCGCGTCCCGTCACCGTGTGGGGGAAGCACAGACACAGACCCGCGTCCCGTCACCGGTGGGGGAATCACAGACACAGACCCGCGTCCCGTTACCGTGTGGGGGAATCACAGACCCGCGTCCCGTCACCGTGTGGGTGAATCACAGACACAGACCAGCGTCCCGTCACCGAGTGGGGGAATCACAGACACAGACCCGCGTACCGTCACCGTGTGGGGGAATCAAAGACCCGCGTCCCGTCACCGTGTGGGGGAATCACAGACACAGACCCGCGTCCCATCACCATGTGGGGGAATCACAGACCCAGACCCGCGTCCCGTCACCGTGTGGGGGAATCACAGAGCAGCGTCCCGTCACCGTTTGGGGGAATCACAGACACAGACCCGCGTCCCATCACCGTGTGGGGAATCACAGACACAGACTCGCGTCCCATCTCCTTCTTGGGGAATCGCAGACACAGACCCGCGTCCCATCACCTTGTGGGGGAATCACAGACCCGCGTCCCGTCACCGTGTGGGGGAATCACAGACACAGACCAGTGTCCCGTCACCGTGTGGGGGAATCACAGACACAGACCCGCGATGCGTCACCGTGTGGGGGGAATCACAGACCCGCGACCCGTCACCGTGTGGGGGAATCACAGACACAGACCCGCGTCCCGTCACCGTGTGGGTGAATCACAGACCCGCGTTCCGTCACCATGTGGGGGAATCACAGACACCGACCCGCGTCCCGTCACCGTATTGGGGAATCACAGACCCGTGTCCCGTCACCGTGTGGGGGAATCACAGACCCGTGTCCCGTCACCGTGTGGGGGAATCACAGACCTGCGTCCCGTCACCGTGTGGGGGAATCACAGACACAGACCCGCGTCCCGTCACCGTGTGGGAGATTCACAGACACAGAAACGCGTCCCGACACCGTGTGGGGGAATCACAGACACAGACCCGCGTCCCGTCACCGTGTGGGGGAATCACAGACACAGACCCGCGTCCCGTCACCGTTTGGGGGAATCACAGACACAGACCCGCGTCCCGTCACCGTGTGGGGGAATCGCCGACAAAGACCAGCGTCCCGTCACCGTGTGGGGAAATCACAGACACAGAACCGCATCCCGTCACCGTGTGGGGGAATCGCAGACCCAGAGCCGCGTCCCGTCACCGTGTGGGGGAATCACAGACACAGACCCGGGTCCCGTCACCATGTGGGTGAATCACAGACCCGCGTCCCGTCACCGTGTGGGGGAATCGCAGACCCGCGTCCCGTCACCGTGTGGGGGAATCACAGACCCGCGTCCCTTCACCGTGTGGGGGAATCACAGACACAGAACCGCGTCCCGTCACCATGTGGGGGAATCACAGACACAGACCCGCGTCCCGTCACCGTGTGGGGGAATCACAGACACGCGTCCCGTCACCGTGTGGGGGAATCATAGACCCGCGTCCCGTCACCGTGTGGGGCAATCAAAGACCCGCGTCCCGTCACCGTGTGGGGGAATCACTGACCCGCGTCCCATCACCGTGTGGGGGAATCACAGACACAGGTCCGCGTCCCGTCACCGTGTGGGGTAATCACAGACCCGCATCCCATCACCGTGCGGGGAATCACAGACACAGACCCACGTCCCGTCACCGTGTGGGGGAATCACAGACACAGACCCGCGTCCCGTCACCGTGTGGGGGAATCACAGACCCGCGTCCCGTCACCGTGTGGGGGAATCACAGACACAGACCCGCATCCCATCTCCGTGTGGGGGAATCACAGACACAGACACGCGTCCCGTCACCGTGTGGTGGAATCACAGACACAGACCCGCGTCCCGTCAACGTGTGGGGGAATCACAGACACAGACCCGTGTCCCGTCACCGTGTGGTGGAATCACAGACACAGACCCGCGTCCCGTCAACGTGTGGGGGAATCACAGACCCACGTCCCGTCACCGTGTGGGGGAATCACAGACACAGACCCGCGTCCCGTCTCCGTGTGGCGGAATCACAGACACAGACCCGCGTCCCGTCACCGTGTGGCGGAATCACAGACCCGCGTCCCGTCACCGTGTGGGGGAATCACAGAGACAGACCCGCGTACCGTCACCTTGTGGGGGAATCACAGACACAGACCTGCGTCCCGTCACCGTGTGGGGGAATCACAGACACAGACCCGCATCCCATCACCGTGTGGGGGAATCACAGACCCGCGTCCCGTCACTGTGTGGGGGAATCACAGACCCACGTCCCTTCACCGTGTGGGGGAATGACAGACACAGACCCGCGTCCCGTCATCGTTTGGGGGAATGACAGACACAAACCCGCGACCCGTCACCGTGTGGGGGAATCACAGACACAGACCCTCGTCCCGTCACCGTGTGGGGGAATCAGAGACACAGACCCCAGTCCCGTCACCGTGTGGGGGAATCACAGACCCGCGTCCCGTCACCGTGTGGGGGAATCACAGACCCGCGTCCCGTCACCGTCTGGGGGAATCACAGACCTGCGTCCCGTCACCGTCTGGGGGAATCACAGACACAGACCCGCGTACCGTCACCGTGTGGGGGAATCACAGACCCGCTTCCCGTCACCGTGTGGGGGAATCACAGACACAGACCCAGTTCCCGTCACCGTGTGGGGGAATCAGAGACACAGACCCCAGTCCTGTCACCGTGTGGGGGAATCACAGACCCGCGTCCCGTCACCGTGTGGGGGAATCACAGACCCGCGTACCGTCACCGTGTGGGGGAATCACAGACCCGCGTCCCGTCACCGTGTGGGGGAATCACAGACACAAACACGCATCCCGTCACCGTGTGGGGGAATCACAGACCCGCGTCCCGTCACCGTGTGGGGAAATCACAGACACAGACCCAGTTCCCGTCACCGTGTGTGGGAATCACAGACCCGCGTCCCGTCACCGTGGGGGGAATCACAGACACAGACCCGTGTGCTGTCTCCGTGTGGGGGAATGACAGACACAGACCCGTGTCCCGTTATCGGGTGGGGGAATGACAGACACAGAACCGCGTCCCGTCACCGAGTGGGGGAATCACAGACACAGACCCGCGTCCCGTCACCGTGTGGGGGAAGCACAGACACAGACCCGCGTCCCGTCACCGTGTGGGGGAATCACAGACACAGACCCGCGTCCCCTCACCGATGGGGGAATCACAGACACAGACCCGCGTCCCGTCACCGTGTGGGGGAATCACAGACCCGCGTCCCGTCACAGTGTGGGTGAATCACAGACACAGACCCGCGTCCCGTCACCGAGTGGGGGAATCACAGACACAGACCCGCGTCCCGTCACCGTGTGGGGGAATCACAGACACAAACCCGCGTCCCGTCACCGTGTGGGGGAATCACAGACACAGACCCGCGTCCCGTCACCGTGTGGGGGAATCACAGACACAGACCCGCGTCCCGTCACCGTGTGCGGGAATCACTGACACAGACACTCGTCCCGTCACCGTGTGGGGGAATCACAGACACAGACCGTGCGTTCCGTCACCGTGTGGGGGAATCACAGACACAGACTCTCGTCCCGTCACCGTGTGGGGGAATCACAGACACAGACCCACGTCCCGTCACCGTGTGGGGGAATCGCAGACACAGACCCGCGTCCCGTCACCGTGTGGGTGAATCACAGACACAGACCCGCGTCCCGTCACCGTGTGGGGGAATCACAGGCCCGCGTCCCGTCACCGTGTGGGGGAATCACAGACACAGACCCGCGTCCCGTCTCCGTGTGGTGGAATCACAGACACAGACCCGCGTCCCGTCACCGTGTGGCGGAATCACAGACCCGCGTCCCGTCACCGTGTGGGGGAATCACAGACACAGACCCGCGTCCCGTCTCCGTGTGGAGTAATCACAGACACAGACCCGCGTCCCGTCACCGTGTGGCGGAATCACAGACACGCGTCCCGTCACCGTGTGGGGGAACCATAGACTCAGACCAGCGTCCCGTCACCGTGTGGGGGAATCACAGACACAGACCCGCGTCCCGTCACCGTGTGGGGGAATCACAGACCCGCGTCCCGTCACCGTGCGGGGGAATCACAGACACAGACCCGCGTCCTGTCACCGTGTGGGGGAATCGCAGACACAGACCCGCGTCCCGTCACCGTGTGGGGGAATCACAGACACAGACTCTCGTCCCGTCACCGTGTGGGGGAATCAGAGACACAGACACCAGTCCCGTCACCGTGTGGGGGAATCACAGACCCGCGTCCCGTCACCGTGTGGGGGAATCACAGACCCGCGTCCCGTCAACGTGTGGTGGAATCACAGACCCGCGTCCCGTTACCGTGTGGGGGAATCACAGACCCGCGTCCCGTCACCGTGTGGGGGAATCACAGACCCGCGTCCCGTCACCGTGTGGGGGAATCACAGACACAGACCGTGTGCTGTAACCGTGTGGGGGAATGACAGACACAGACCCGCGTCCCGTCACCGGGTGGGGGAATGACAGACACAGACCCGCGTCCCGTCACCGTGTGGGGGAATCACAGACACAGACCAGCGTCCCGTCACCGTGTGGGGGAATCACAGACCCGCGTCCCGTCACCGTGTGGGTGAATCACAGACACAGTCCCGCGTCCCGTCACCGAGTGGGGGAATCACAGACACAGTCCCGCGTACCGTCACCGTGTGGGGGAATCAAAGACCCACGTCCCGTCACCGTGTGGGGGAATCACAGACACAGACCCGCGTCCCATCACCGTGTGGGGGAATCACAGACCCAGACCCGCGTCCCGTCACCGTGTGGGGGAATCACAGAGCAGCGTCCCGTCACCGTGTGGGGGAATCACAGACACAGACCCGCGTCCCGTCACCGTGTGGGGGAATCACAGACACAGACCCGCGTCCCATCACCGTGTGGGGGAATCGCAGACAGAGACCCTCTTCCCGTCACCGTGTGGGGGAATCACAGACACAGACCCGCGTCCCATCTCCTTCTTGGGGAATCGCAGACACAGACCCGCGTCCCATCACCTTGTGGGGGAATCGCAGACACAGATCCGCGTCCCGTCACCGTGTGGGGAAATCACAGACACAGAACCGCATCCCGTCACCGTGTGGGGGAATCGCAGACCCAGAGCCGCGTCCCGTCACCGTGTGGGGGAATCACAGACACAGACCCGGGTCCCGTCACCATGTGGGTGAATCACAGACCCGCGTCCCGTCACCGTGTGGGGGAATCGCAGACCCGCGTCCCGTCACCGTGTGGGGGAATCACAGACCCGCGTCCCTTCACCGTGTGGGGGAATCACAGACACAGAACCGCGTCCCGTCACCATGTGGGGGAATCACAGACACAGACCCGCGTCCCGTCACCGTGTGGGGGAATCACAGACACGCGTCCCGTCACCGTGTGGGGCAATCAAAGACCCGCGTCCCGTCACCGTGTGGGGGAATCACAGACCCGCGTCCCGTCACCGTGTGGGGGAATCACAGACACAGACCGTGTGCTGTAACCGTGTGGGGGAATGACAGACACAGACCCGCGTCCCGTCACCGTGTGGGGGAAGCACAGACACAGACCCGCGTCCCGTCACCGGTGGGGGAATCACAGACACAGACCCGCGTCCCGTTACCGTGTGGGGGAATCACAGACCCGCGTCCCGTCACCGTGTGGGTGAATCACAGACACAGACCAGCGTCCCGTCACCGAGTGGGGGAATCACAGACACAGACCCGCGTACCGTCACCGTGTGGGGGAATCAAAGACCCGCGTCCCGTCACCGTGTGGGGGAATCACAGACACAGACCCGCGTCCCATCACCATGTGGGGGAATCACAGACCCAGACCCGCGTCCCGTCACCGTGTGGGGGAATCACAGAGCAGCGTCCCGTCACCGTTTGGGGGAATCACAGACACAGACCCGCGTCCCATCACCGTGTGGGGAATCACAGACACAGACCCGCGTCCCATCTCCTTCTTGGGGAATCGCAGACACAGACCCGCGTCCCATCACCTTGTGGGGGAATCACAGACCCGCGTCCCGTCACCGTGTGGGGGAATCACAGACACAGACCAGTGTCCCGTCACCGTGTGGGGGAATCACAGACACAGACCCGCGATGCGTCACCGTGTGGGGGGAATCACAGACCCGCGACCCGTCACCGTGTGGGGGAATCACAGACACAGACCCGCGTCCCGTCACCGTGTGGGTGAATCACAGACCCGCGTTCCGTCACCATGTGGGGGAATCACAGACACCGACCCGCGTCCCGTCACCGTATTGGGGAATCACAGACCCGTGTCCCGTCACCGTGTGGGGGAATCACAGACCCGTGTCCCGTCACCGTGTGGGGGAATCACAGACCTGCGTCCCGTCACCGTGTGGGGGAATCACAGACACAGACCCGCGTCCCGTCACCGTGTGGGAGATTCACAGACACAGAAACGCGTCCCGACACCGTGTGGGGGAATCACAGACACAGACCCGCGTCCCGTCACCGTGTGGGGGAATCACAGACACAGACCCGCGTCCCGTCACCGTTTGGGGGAATCACAGACACAGACCCGCGTCCCGTCACCGTGTGGGGGAATCGCCGACAAAGACCAGCGTCCCGTCACCGTGTGGGGAAATCACAGACACAGAACCGCATCCCGTCACCGTGTGGGGGAATCGCAGACCCAGAGCCGCGTCCCGTCACCGTGTGGGGGAATCACAGACACAGACCCGGGTCCCGTCACCATGTGGGTGAATCACAGACCCGCGTCCCGTCACCGTGTGGGGGAATCGCAGACCCGCGTCCCGTCACCGTGTGGGGGAATCACAGACCCGCGTCCCTTCACCGTGTGGGGGAATCACAGACACAGAACCGCGTCCCGTCACCATGTGGGGGAATCACAGACACAGACCCGCGTCCCGTCACCGTGTGGGGGAATCACAGACACGCGTCCCGTCACCGTGTGGGGGAATCATAGACCCGCGTCCCGTCACCGTGTGGGGCAATCAAAGACCCGCGTCCCGTCACCGTGTGGGGGAATCACTGACCCGCGTCCCATCACCGTGTGGGGGAATCACAGACACAGGTCCGCGTCCCGTCACCGTGTGGGGTAATCACAGACCCGCATCCCATCACCGTGCGGGGAATCACAGACACAGACCCACATCCCGTCACCGTGTGGGGGAATCACAGACACAGACCCGCGTCCCGTCACCGTGTGGGGGAATCACAGACACAGACCCGCATCCCATCTCCGTGTGGGGGAATCACAGACCCGCGTCCCGTCACCGTGTGGGGGAATCACAGACACAGACCCGCATCCCATCTCCGTGTGGGGGAATCACAGACACAGACACGCGTCCCGTCACCGTGTGGTGGAATCACAGACACAGACCCGCGTCCCGTCAACGTGTGGGGGAATCACAGACACAGACCCGTGTCCCGTCACCGTGTGGTGGAATCACAGACACAGACCCGCGTCCCGTCAACGTGTGGGGGAATCACAGACCCACGTCCCGTCACCGTGTGGGGGAATCACAGACACAGACCCGCGTCCCGTCTCCGTGTGGCGGAATCACAGACACAGACCCGCGTCCCGTCACCGTGTGGCGGAATCACAGACCCGCGTCCCGTCACCGTGTGGGGGAATCACAGAGACAGACCCGCGTACCGTCACCTTGTGGGGGAATCACAGACACAGACCTGCGTCCCGTCACCGTGTGGGGGAATCACAGACACAGACCTGCGTCCCGTCACCGTGTGGGGGAATCACAGACACAGACCCGCATCCCATCACCGTGTGGGAGAATCACAGACCCGCGTCCCGTCACCGTGTGGGGGAATCACAGACACAGACCTGCGTCCCGTCACCGTGTGGGGGAATCACAGACACAGACCCGCATCCCATCACCGTGTGGGGGAATCACAGACCCGCGTCCCGTCACTGTGTGGGGGAATCACAGACCCACGTCCCTTCACCGTGTGGGGGAATGACAGACACAGACCCGCGTCCCGTCATCGTTTGGGGGAATGACAGACACAAACCCGCGACCCGTCACCGTGTGGGGGAATCACAGACACAGACCCTCGTCCCGTCACCGTGTGGGGGAATCAGAGACACAGACCCCAGTCCCGTCACCGTGTGGGGGAATCACAGACCCGCGTCCCGTCACCGTGTGGGGGAATCACAGACCCGCGTCCCGTCACCGTCTGGGGGAATCACAGACCTGCGTCCCGTCACCGTCTGGGGGAATCACAGACACAGACCCGCGTACCGTCACCGTGTGGGGGAATCACAGACCCGCTTCCCGTCACCGTGTGGGGGAATCACAGACACAGACCCAGTTCCCGTCACCGTGTGGGGGAATCAGAGACACAGACCCCAGTCCTGTCACCGTGTGGGGGAATCACAGACCCGCGTCCCGTCACCGTGTGGGGGAATCACAGACCCGCGTACCGTCACCGTGTGGGGGAATCACAGACCCGCGTCCCGTCACCGTGTGGGGGAATCACAGACACAAACACGCATCCCGTCACCGTGTGGGGGAATCACAGACCCGCGTCCCGTCACCGTGTGGGGAAATCACAGACACAGACCCAGTTCCCGTCACCGTGTGTGGGAATCACAGACCCGCGTCCCGTCACCGTGGGGGGAATCACAGACACAGACCCGTGTGCTGTCTCCGTGTGGGGGAATGACAGACACAGACCCGTGTCCCGTTATCGGGTGGGGGAATGACAGACACAGAACCGCGTCCCGTCACCGAGTGGGGGAATCACAGACACAGACCCGCGTCCCGTCACCGTGTGGGGGAAGCACAGACACAGACCCGCGTCCCGTCACCGTGTGGGGGAATCACAGACACAGACCCGCGTCCCCTCACCGATGGGGGAATCACAGACACAGACCCGCGTCCCGTCACCGTGTGGGGGAATCACAGACCCGCGTCCCGTCACAGTGTGGGTGAATCACAGACACAGACCCGCGTCCCGTCACCGAGTGGGGGAATCACAGACACAGACCCGCGTCCCGTCACCGTGTGGGGGAATCACAGACACAAACCCGCGTCCCGTCACCGTGTGGGGGAATCACAGACACAGACCCGCGTCCCGTCACCGTGTGGGGGAATCACAGACACAGACCCGCGTCCCGTCACCGTGTGCGGGAATCACTGACACAGACACTCGTCCCGTCACCGTGTGGGGGAATCACAGACACAGACCGTGCGTTCCGTCACCGTGTGGGGGAATCACAGACACAGACTCTCGTCCCGTCACCGTGTGGGGGAATCACAGACACAGACCCACGTCCCGTCACCGTGTGGGGGAATCGCAGACACAGACCCGCGTCCCGTCACCGTGTGGGTGAATCACAGACACAGACCCGCGTCCCGTCACCGTGTGGGGGAATCACAGGCCCGCGTCCCGTCACCGTGTGGGGGAATCACAGACACAGACCCGCGTCCCGTCTCCGTGTGGTGGAATCACAGACACAGACCCGCGTCCCGTCACCGTGTGGCGGAATCACAGACCCGCGTCCCGTCACCGTGTGGGGGAATCACAGACACAGACCCGCGTCCCGTCTCCGTGTGGAGTAATCACAGACACAGACCCGCGTCCCGTCACCGTGTGGCGGAATCACAGACACGCGTCCCGTCACCGTGTGGGGGAACCATAGACTCAGACCAGCGTCCCGTCACCGTGTGGGGGAATCACAGACACAGACCCGCGTCCCGTCACCGTGTGGGGGAATCACAGACCCGCGTCCCGTCACCGTGCGGGGGAATCACAGACACAGACCCGCGTCCTGTCACCGTGTGGGGGAATCGCAGACACAGACCCGCGTCCCGTCACCGTGTGGGGGAATCACAGACACAGACTCTCGTCCCGTCACCGTGTGGGGGAATCAGAGACACAGACACCAGTCCCGTCACCGTGTGGGGGAATCACAGACCCGCGTCCCGTCACCGTGTGGGGGAATCACAGACCCGCGTCCCGTCAACGTGTGGTGGAATCACAGACCCGCGTCCCGTTACCGTGTGGGGGAATCACAGACCCGCGTCCCGTCACCGTGTGGGGGAATCACAGACCCGCGTCCCGTCACCGTGTGGGGGAATCACAGACACAGACCGTGTGCTGTAACCGTGTGGGGGAATGACAGACACAGACCCGCGTCCCGTCACCGGGTGGGGGAATGACAGACACAGACCCGCGTCCCGTCACCGTGTGGGGGAATCACAGACACAGACCAGCGTCCCGTCACCGTGTGGGGGAATCACAGACCCGCGTCCCGTCACCGTGTGGGTGAATCACAGACACAGTCCCGCGTCCCGTCACCGAGTGGGGGAATCACAGACACAGTCCCGCGTACCGTCACCGTGTGGGGGAATCAAAGACCCGCGTCCCGTCACCGTGTGGGGGAATCACAGACACAGACCCGCGTCCCATCACCGTGTGGGGGAATCACAGACCCAGACCCGCGTCCCGTCACCGTGTGGGGGAATCACAGAGCAGCGTCCCGTCACCGTGTGGGGGAATCACAGACACAGACCCGCGTCCCGTCACCGTGTGGGGGAATCACAGACACAGACCCGCGTCCCATCACCGTGTGGGGGAATCGCAGACAGAGACCCTCTTCCCGTCACCGTGTGGGGGAATCACAGACACAGACCCGCGTCCCATCTCCTTCTTGGGGAATCGCAGACACAGACCCGCGTCCCATCACCTTGTGGGGGAATCGCAGACACAGATCCGCGTCCCGTCACCGTGTGGGGAAATCACAGACACAGAACCGCATCCCGTCACCGTGTGGGGGAATCGCAGACCCAGAGCCGCGTCCCGTCACCGTGTGGGGGAATCACAGACACAGACCCGGGTCCCGTCACCATGTGGGTGAATCACAGACCCGCGTCCCGTCACCGTGTGGGGGAATCACAGACACAGACCCAGTTCCCGTCACCGTGTGGGGGAATCAGAGACACAGACCCCAGTCCTGTCACCGTGTGGGGGAATCACAGACCCGCGTCCCGTCACCGTGTGGGGGAATCACAGACCCGCGTCCCGTCACCGTGTGGGGGAATCACAGACACAAACACGCATCCCGTCACCGTGTGGGGGAATCACAGACCCGCGTCCCGTCACCGTGTGGGGAAATCACAGACACAGACCCAGTTCCCGTCACCGTGTGTGGGAATCACAGACCCGCGTCCCGTCACCGTGGGGGGAATCACAGACACAGACCCGTGTGCTGTCTCCGTGTGGGGGAATGACAGACACAGACCCGTGTCCCGTTATCGGGTGGGGGAATGACAGACACAGAACCGCGTCCCGTCACCGAGTGGGGGAATCACAGACACAGACCCGCGTCCCGTCACCGTGTGGGGGAAGCACAGACACAGACCCGCGTCCCGTCACCGTGTGGGGGAATCACAGACACAGACCCGCGTCCCCTCACCGATGGGGGAATCACAGACACAGACCCGCGTCCCGTCACCGTGTGGGGGAATCACAGACCCGCGTCCCGTCACAGTGTGGGTGAATCACAGACACAGACCCGCGTCCCGTCACCGAGTGGGGGAATCACAGACACAGACCCGCGTCCCGTCACCGTGTGGGGGAATCACAGACACAAACCCGCGTCCCGTCACCGTGTGGGGGAATCACAGACACAGACCCGCGTCCCGTCACCGTGTGGGGGAATCACAGACACAGACCCGCGTCCCGTCACCGTGTGCGGGAATCACTGACACAGACACTCGTCCCGTCACCGTGTGGGGGAATCACAGACACAGACCGTGCGTTCCGTCACCGTGTGGGGGAATCACAGACACAGACTCTCGTCCCGTCACCGTGTGGGGGAATCACAGACACAGACCCACGTCCCGTCACCGTGTGGGGGAATCGCAGACACAGACCCGCGTCCCGTCACCGTGTGGGTGAATCACAGACACAGACCCGCGTCCCGTCACCGTGTGGGGGAATCACAGGCCCGCGTCCCGTCACCGTGTGGGGGAATCACAGACACAGACCCGCGTCCCGTCTCCGTGTGGTGGAATCACAGACACAGACCCGCGTCCCGTCACCGTGTGGCGGAATCACAGACCCGCGTCCCGTCACCGTGTGGGGGAATCACAGACACAGACCCGCGTCCCGTCTCCGTGTGGAGTAATCACAGACACAGACCCGCGTCCCGTCACCGTGTGGCGGAATCACAGACACGCGTCCCGTCACCGTGTGGGGGAACCATAGACTCAGACCAGCGTCCCGTCACCGTGTGGGGGAATCACAGACACAGACCCGCGTCCCGTCACCGTGTGGGGGAATCACAGACCCGCGTCCCGTCACCGTGCGGGGGAATCACAGACACAGACCCGCGTCCTGTCACCGTGTGGGGGAATCGCAGACACAGACCCGCGTCCCGTCACCGTGTGGGGGAATCACAGACACAGACTCTCGTCCCGTCACCGTGTGGGGGAATCAGAGACACAGACACCAGTCCCGTCACCGTGTGGGGGAATCACAGACCCGCGTCCCGTCACCGTGTGGGGGAATCACAGACCCGCGTCCCGTCAACGTGTGGTGGAATCACAGACCCGCGTCCCGTTACCGTGTGGGGGAATCACAGACCCGCGTCCCGTCACCGTGTGGGGGAATCACAGACCCGCGTCCCGTCACCGTGTGGGGGAATCACAGACACAGACCGTGTGCTGTAACCGTGTGGGGGAATGACAGACACAGACCCGCGTCCCGTCACCGGGTGGGGGAATGACAGACACAGACCCGCGTCCCGTCACCGTGTGGGGGAATCACAGACACAGACCAGCGTCCCGTCACCGTGTGGGGGAATCACAGACCCGCGTCCCGTCACCGTGTGGGTGAATCACAGACACAGTCCCGCGTCCCGTCACCGAGTGGGGGAATCACAGACACAGTCCCGCGTACCGTCACCGTGTGGGGGAATCAAAGACCCGCGTCCCGTCACCGTGTGGGGGAATCACAGACACAGACCCGCGTCCCATCACCGTGTGGGGGAATCACAGACCCAGACCCGCGTCCCGTCACCGTGTGGGGGAATCACAGAGCAGCGTCCCGTCACCGTGTGGGGGAATCACAGACACAGACCCGCGTCCCGTCACCGTGTGGGGGAATCACAGACACAGACCCGCGTCCCATCACCGTGTGGGGGAATCGCAGACAGAGACCCTCTTCCCGTCACCGTGTGGGGGAATCACAGACACAGACCCGCGTCCCATCTCCTTCTTGGGGAATCGCAGACACAGACCCGCGTCCCATCACCTTGTGGGGGAATCGCAGACACAGATCCGCGTCCCGTCACCGTGTGGGGAAATCACAGACACAGAACCGCATCCCGTCACCGTGTGGGGGAATCGCAGACCCAGAGCCGCGTCCCGTCACCGTGTGGGGGAATCACAGACACAGACCCGGGTCCCGTCACCATGTGGGTGAATCACAGACCCGCGTCCCGTCACCGTGTGGGGGAATCGCAGACCCGCGTCCCGTCACCGTGTGGGGGAATCACAGACCCGCGTCCCTTCACCGTGTGGGGGAATCACAGACACAGAACCGCGTCCCGTCACCATGTGGGGGAATCACAGACACAGACCCGCGTCCCGTCACCGTGTGGGGGAATCACAGACACGCGTCCCGTCACCGTGTGGGGCAATCAAAGACCCGCGTCCCGTCACCGTGTGGGGGAATCACAGACCCGCGTCCCGTCACCGTGTGGGGGAATCACAGACACAGACCGTGTGCTGTAACCGTGTGGGGGAATGACAGACACAGACCCGCGTCCCGTCACCGGGTGGGGGAATGACAGACACAGACCCGCGTCCCGTCACCGTGTGGGGGAATCACAGACACAGACCAGCGTCCCGTCACCGTGTGGGGGAATCACAGACCCGCGTCCCGTCACCGTGTGGGTGAATCACAGACACAGTCCCGCGTCCCGTCACCGAGTGGGGGAATCACAGACACAGTCCCGCGTACCGTCACCGTGTGGGGGAATCAAAGACCCGCGTCCCGTCACCGTGTGGGGGAATCACAGACACAGACCCGCGTCCCATCACCGTGTGGGGGAATCACAGACCCAGACCCGCGTCCCGTCACCGTGTGGGGGAATCACAGAGCAGCGTCCCGTCACCGTGTGGGGGAATCACAGACACAGACCCGCGTCCCGTCACCGTGTGGGGGAATCACAGACACAGACCCGCGTCCCATCACCGTGTGGGGGAATCGCAGACAGAGACCCTCTTCCCGTCACCGTGTGGGGGAATCACAGACACAGACCCGCGTCCCATCTCCTTCTTGGGGAATCGCAGACACAGACCCGCGTCCCATCACCTTGTGGGGGAATCGCAGACACAGATCCGCGTCCCGTCACCGTGTGGGGAAATCACAGACACAGAACCGCATCCCGTCACCGTGTGGGGGAATCGCAGACCCAGAGCCGCGTCCCGTCACCGTGTGGGGGAATCACAGACACAGACCCGGGTCCCGTCACCATGTGGGTGAATCACAGACCCGCGTCCCGTCACCGTGTGGGGGAATCGCAGACCCGCGTCCCGTCACCGTGTGGGGGAATCACAGACCCGCGTCCCTTCACCGTGTGGGGGAATCACAGACACAGAACCGCGTCCCGTCACCATGTGGGGGAATCACAGACACAGACCCGCGTCCCGTCACCGTGTGGGGGAATCACAGACACGCGTCCCGTCACCGTGTGGGGGAATCATAGACCCGCGTCCCGTCACTGTGTGGGGCAATCAAAGACCCGCGTCCCGTCACCGTGTGGGGGAATCACTGACCCGCGTCCCATCACCGTGTGGGGGAATCACAGACACAGGTCCGCGTCCCGTCACCGTGTGGGGGAATCACTGACCCGCGTCCCATCACCGTGTGGGGGAATCACAGACACAGGTCCGCGTCCCGTCACCGTGTGGGGGAATGACAGACACAGACCCGCATCCCATCTCCGTGTGGGGGAATCACAGACACAGACACGCGTCCCGTCAACGTGTGGGGGAATCACAGACACAGACCCGTGTCCCGTCACCGTGTGGTGGAATCACAGACACAGACCCGCGTCCCGTCAACGTGTGGGGGAATCACAGACCCGCGTCCCGTCACCGTGTGGGGGAATCACAGACACAAACACGCATCCCGTCACCGTGTGGGGGAATCACAGACCCGCGTCCCGTCACCGTGTGGGGAAATCACAGACACAGACCCAGTTCCCGTCACCGTGTGTGGGAATCACAGACCCGCGTCCCGTCACCGTGGGGGGAATCACAGACACAGACCCGTGTGCTGTCTCCGTGTGGGGGAATGACAGACACAGACCCGTGTCCCGTTATCGGGTGGGGGAATGACAGACACAGAACCGCGTCCCGTCACCGAGTGGGGGAATCACAGACACAGACCCGCGTCCCGTCACCGTGTGGGGGAAGCACAGACACAGACCCGCGTCCCGTCACCGTGTGGGGGAATCACAGACACAGACCCGCGTCCCCTCACCGATGGGGGAATCACAGACACAGACCCGCGTCCCGTCACCGTGTGGGGGAATCACAGACCCGCGTCCCGTCACAGTGTGGGTGAATCACAGACACAGACCCGCGTCCCGTCACCGAGTGGGGGAATCACAGACACAGACCCGCGTCCCGTCACCGTGTGGGGGAATCACAGACACAAACCCGCGTCCCGTCACCGTGTGGGGGAATCACAGACACAGACCCGCGTCCCGTCACCGTGTGGGGGAATCACAGACACAGACCCGCGTCCCGTCACCGTGTGCGGGAATCACTGACACAGACACTCGTCCCGTCACCGTGTGGGGGAATCACAGACACAGACCGTGCGTTCCGTCACCGTGTGGGGGAATCACAGACACAGACTCTCGTCCCGTCACCGTGTGGGGGAATCACAGACACAGACCCACGTCCCGTCACCGTGTGGGGGAATCGCAGACACAGACCCGCGTCCCGTCACCGTGTGGGTGAATCACAGACACAGACCCGCGTCCCGTCACCGTGTGGGGGAATCACAGGCCCGCGTCCCGTCACCGTGTGGGGGAATCACAGACACAGACCCGCGTCCCGTCTCCGTGTGGTGGAATCACAGACACAGACCCGCGTCCCGTCACCGTGTGGCGGAATCACAGACCCGCGTCCCGTCACCGTGTGGGGGAATCACAGACACAGACCCGCGTCCCGTCTCCGTGTGGAGTAATCACAGACACAGACCCGCGTCCCGTCACCGTGTGGCGGAATCACAGACACGCGTCCCGTCACCGTGTGGGGTAACCATAGACTCAGACCAGCGTCCCGTCACCGTGTGGGGGAATCACAGACACAGACCCGCGTCCCGTCACCGTGTGGGGGAATCACAGACCCGCGTCCCGTCACCGTGCGGGGGAATCACAGACACAGACCCGCGTCCTGTCACCGTGTGGGGGAATCGCAGACACAGACCCGCGTCCCGTCACCGTGTGGGGGAATCACAGACACAGACTCTCGTCCCGTCACCGTGTGGGGGAATCAGAGACACAGACACCAGTCCCGTCACCGTGTGGGGGAATCACAGACCCGCGTCCCGTCACCGTGTGGGGGAATCACAGACCCGCGTCCCGTCAACGTGTGGGGGAATCACAGACCCGCGTCCCGTTACCGTGTGGGGGAATCACAGACCCGCGTCCCGTCACCGTGTGGGGGAATCACAGACCCGCGTCCCGTCACCGTGTGGGGGAATCACAGACACAGACCGTGTGCTGTAACCGTGTGGGGGAATGACAGACACAGACCCGCGTCCCGTCACCGGGTGGGGGAATGACAGACACAGACCCGCGTCCCGTCACCGTGTGGGGGAATCACAGACACAGACCAGCGTCCCGTCACCGTGTGGGGGAATCACAGACCCGCGTCCCGTCACCGTGTGGGTGAATCACAGACACAGACCCGCGTCCCGTCACCGAGTGGGGGAATCACAGACACAGTCCCGCGTACCGTCACCGTGTGGGGGAATCAAAGACCCGCGTCCCGTCACCGTGTGGGGGAATCACAGACACAGACCCGCGTCCCATCACCGTGTGGGGGAATCACAGACCCAGACCCGCGTCCCGTCACCGTGTGGGGGAATCACAGAGCAGCGTCCCGTCACCGTGTGGGGGAATCACAGACACAGACCCGCGTCCCGTCACCGTGTGGGGGAATCACAGACACAGACCCGAGTCCCATCACCGTGTGGGGGAATCGCAGACAGAGACCCTCTTCCCGTCACCGTGTGGGGGAATCACAGACACAGACCCGCGTCCCATCTCCTTCTTGGGGAATCGCAGACACAGACCCGCGTCCCATCACCTTGTGGGGGAATCGCAGACACAGATCCGCGTCCCGTCACCGTGTGGGGGAATCACAGACCCGCGTCCCGTCACCGTGTGGGGGAATCACAGACACAGACCCGTGTCCCGTCACCGTGTGGGGGAATCACAGACACAGACCCGCGTCCCGTCACCGTGTGGGGGAATCACAGACCCGCGACCCGTCACCGTGTGGGGGAATCACAGACCCGCGACCCGTCACCGTGTGGGGGAATCACAGACACAGACCCGCGTCCCGTCACCGTGTGGGGGAATCACAGACCCGCGTCCCGTCACCGTGTGGGGGAATCACAGACCCGCGTCCCGTCACCGTGTGGGGGAATCACAGACCCGCGTTCCGTCACCATGTGGGGGAATCACAGACACCGACCCGCGTCCCGTCACCGTATTGGGGAATCACAGACCCGTGTCCCGTCACCGTGTGGGGGAATCACAGACCCGCGTCCCGTCACCGTGTGGGGGAATGACAGACACAGACCCGCGTCCCGTCATCGTGTGGGGGAATGACAGACACAAACCCGCGACCCGTCACCGTGTGGGGGAATCACAGACACAGACCCTCGTCCCGTCACCGTGTGGGGGAATCAGAGACACAGACCCCAGTCCCGTCACCGTGTGGGGGAATCACAGACCCGCGTCCCGCCACCGTGTGGGGGAATCACAGACCCGCGTACCGTCACCGTGTGGGGGAATCACAGACCCGCGTCCCGTCACCTTCTGGGGGAATCACAGACACAGACCCGCGTACCGTCACCGTGTGGGGGAATCACAGACCCGCGTCCCGTCACCGTGGGGGGAATCACAGACACAGACCCGTGTGCTGTCTCCGTGTGGGGGAATGACAGACACAGACCCGTGTCCCGTTATCGGGTGGGGGAATGACAGACACAGACCCGCGTCCCGTCACCGAGTGGGGGAATCACAGACACAGACCCGCGTCCCGTCACCGTGTGCGGGAATCACTGACACAGACACTCGTCCCGTCACCGTGTGGGGGAATCACAGACACAGACCGTGCGTTCCGTCACCGTGTGGGGGAATCACAGACACAGACTCTCGTCTCGTCACCGTGTGGGGGAGTTACAGACACAGACCCACGTCCCGTCACCGTGTGGGGGAATCGCAGACACAGACCCGCGTCCAGTCACCGTGTGGGGGAATCACAGACACAGACCCGCGTCCCGTCACCGTGTGGGGGAATCACAGGCCCGCGTCCCGTCACCGTGTGGGGGAATCACAGACACAGACCCGCGTCCCGTCTCCGTGTGGTGGAATCACAGACACAGACCCGCGTCCCGTCACCGTGTGGCGGAATCACAGACCCGCGTCCCGTCACCGTGTGGGGGAATCACAGACACAGACCCGCGTCCCGTCTCCGTGTGGAGTAATCACAGACACAGACCAGCGTCCTGTCACCGTGTGGGGGAATCATAGACCCGCGTCCCGTCACCGTGTGGGGGAATCACAGACAAAAACCCGCGTAACGTCACCGTGTGGGGGAATCACAGACCCGCGTACCGTCACCGTGTGGGGGAAACACAATCACAGACCCGCGGCCCGTCACCGTGTGGGGGAATCACAGACACAGACCCAGTTCCCGTCACTGTGTGGGGGAATCACAGAGCCGCGTCCCGTCACCGTGTGGGGGAATGACAGACACAGACCCGCGTCCCGTCACCGAGTGGGGGTATCACAGACACAGACCCGCGTCCCGTCACCGTGTGGGGGAAGCACAGACACAGAACCGCGTCCCGTCACCGTGTGGGGGAATCACAGACACAGACCCGCGTCCCGTCACCGGTGGGGGAATCACAGACACAGACCCGCGTCCCGTAACCGTGTGGGGGAATCAAAGACCCGCGTCCCGTCACCGTGTGGGTGAATCACAGACACAGACCCGCGTCCCGTCACCGAGTGGGGGAATCACAGACACAGACCCGCGTCCCGTCACTGTGTGCGGGAATCACAGACACAGACCCGCGTCCCATCACCGTGCCGGGGAATCACAGACACAGACCCACGTCCCGTCACCGTGTGGGGGAATCACAGACACACACCCGCGTCCCGTCACCGTGTGCGGGAATCACTGACACAGACCCGCGTCCCGTCACCGTGTGGGGGAATCACAGACACAGACCGTGCGTTCCGTCACCGTGTGGGGGAATCACAGACACAGACTCTCGTCCCGTCAGCGTGTGGGGGAATCACAGACACAGACCCGCGTCCCGTCACCGTGTGGGGGAATCGCAGACACAGACCCGCGTCCCGTCACCGTGTGGAGGAATCACAGACACAGACACGCGTCCCGTCACCGTGTGGGGGAATCACAGACACAGACCCGCGTCCCGTCACCGTGTGGGGGAATCACAGACCCGCGTCCCGTCACCTTGTGGGGGAATCACAGACCCACGTCCCGTCACCGTGTGGGGGAATCACAGACCCGCGTCCCGTCACCGTGTGGGGGAATCACAGACACAGACCCGCGTCCCGTCACCGTGTGGGGGAATCACAGACCCGCGTCCCGTCACCTTGTGGGGGAATCACAGACCCGCGTCCTGTCACCGTGTGGGGGAATCACAGACCCGCGTCCCGTCACCGTGTGGGGGAATCACAGACACAGACCCTCGTCCCGTCACCGTGTGGCGGAATCACAGACCCGCGTCCCGTCACCGTGTGGCGGAATCACAGACCCACGTCCCTTCACCATGTGGGGGAATCACAGACACAAACCCGTGTCCCATCACCGTGTGGGGGAATCGCAGAGACAGACCCGCGTCCCATCACCGTGTGGGGGAATCACAGACCCTCGTCCCGTCACCGTGTGGGGGAATCACAGACACAGACCCGCGTCCCGTCACCGTGTGGGCGAATCACAGACCCGCGTCCCGTCACCGTGTGGGCGAATCACAGACACAGACCCGCGTCCCGTCACAGTGTCGGGGAATGACAGACACAGACCCGCGTCCCGTCACCGTGTGGGCGAATCACAGACACAGACCCGCGTCCCGTCACCGTGTGGGGGAATGACAGACACAGACCAGCGTCCCGTCACCGGGTGGGGGAATGACAGACACAGACCCGCATCCCGTCACCGTGTAGGGGAATCACAGACCCGCATCCCGTCATCGTGTGGGGGAATCACAGACACAGACCCGCGTCCCGTCACCGTGTGGGGGAATCACAGACACAGACCCGCGTCCCGTCACCGTGTGGGGGAATCACAGACCCGCGTCCCGTCACCGTGTGGCGGAATCACAGACACAGACCCGCGTCCCGTCACCGTGTGGGGGAATCACAGACCCGCGTACCGTCACCGTGTGGGGGAATCACAGACCCGCGTCCCGTCACCGTCTGGGGGAATCACAGACACAGACCCGCGTACCGTCACCGTGTGGGGGAATCACAGACCCGCGTCCCGTCACCGTGGGGGGAATCACAGACACAGACCCGTGTGCTGTCTCCGTGTGGGGGAATGACAGACACAGACCCGTGTCCCGTTATCGGGTGGGGGAATGACAGACACAGACCCGCGTCCCGTCACCGAGTGGGGGAATCACAGACACAGACCCGCGTCCCGTCACCGTGTGGGGGAATCACAGACACAGACCCGCGTCCCCTCACCGATGGGGGAATCACAGACACAGACCCGCGTCCCGTCACCGTGTGGGGGAATCACAGACACAGACCCTCGTCCCGTCACCGTGTGGGCGAATCAGAGACACAGACCCCAGTCCCGTCACCGTGTGGGTGAATCACAGACCCGCGTCCCGTCACCGTGTGGGGGAATCACAGACCCGCGTACCGTCACCGTGTGGGGGAATCACAGACCCGCGTCCCGTCACCTTCTGGGGGAATCACAGACACAGACCCGCGTACCGTCACCGTGTGGGGGAATCACAGACCCGCGTCCCGTCACCGTGGGGGGAATCACAGACACAGACCCGTGTGCTGTCTCCGTGTGGGGGAATGACAGACACAGACCCGTGTCCCGTTATCGGGTGGGGGAATGACAGACACAGACCCGCGTCCCGTCACCGAGTGGGGGAATCACAGACACAGACCCGCGACCCGTCACCGTGTTGTGGAAGCACAGACACAGACCCGCGTCCCGTCACCGTGTGGGGGAATCACAGACACAGACCCGCGTCCCCTCACCGATGGGGGAATCACAGACACAGACCCGCGTCCCGTCACTGTGTGGGGGAATCACAGACCCGCGTCCCGTCACCGTGTGGGTGAATCACAGACACAGACCCGCGTCCCGTCACCGAGTGGGGGAATCACAGACACAGACCCGCGTCCCGTCACCGTGTGGGGGAATCACAGTCCCGCGTCCCGTCACCATGTGGGGGAATCACAGACACAGACGCGCGTCCCGACACCGTATGGGGGAATCACAGACCCTTGTACCGTCACCGTGTGGGGGAATCACCGACCTGCGTCCCGTCACCGTTTGGGGGAATCACAGACACAGACCCGTGTCCCGTCACCGTGTGGGGGAATCTCAGAGACTGACCCGCGTCCCGTCACGGTGTGGGGGAATCACAGACACAGACCCGCGTTCCGTCACCGTGTGGGAGAATCACAGACACAGACCCGCGTCCCGACACCGTGTGAGGGAATCACAGACACAGACCCGCGTCCCGTCACCGTGTGGGGGAATCACAGACACAGACCCGCGTCCCGTCACCGTGTGGGGGAATCACTGACACAGACCCGCGTCCCGTCACCGTGTGGGGGAATCGCAGACAAAGACCCGCGTCCCGTCACCGTGTGGGGGAATCGCAGACCCAGAGCCGCGTCCCGTCACCGTGTGGGGGAATCACAGACACAGGCCCGGGTCCTGTCACCATGTGGGGGAATCACAGACCCGCGTCCCGTCACCGTGTGGGGGAATCGCAGACCCGCGTCCCGTCACCGTGTGGGGGAATGACAGACCCGCGTCCATTCACTGTGTGGGGGAATCACAGACACAGACCCGCGTACCTTCACCATGTGGGGGAATCACAGACACAGACCCGCGTCCCGTCACCGTGTGGGGGAATTACAGACCCGCGTCCCGTCACCGTGTGGGGGAATCACAGACCCGCGTCCCGTCACCGTGTGGGGGAATCACAGACCCGCGTCCCGTCACTGTGTGGGGGAATCACAGACCAGCGTCCCGTCACTGTGTGGGGGATTCACCGACCCGCGTCCCATCACCGTGTGGGGGATTCACAGACACAGACCCGCGTCCCGTCACCGTGTGGGGTAATCACAGACACGAGTCCCGTCACCGTGTGGGGGAATCACAGACCCCCGTCCCGTCACCGTGTGGGGGAATCACAGACGCTCGTCTCGTCACCGTGTGGGGGAATCACAGACACAGACCCGCGTCACGTCACCGTGTGGGAGAATCACAGACCCGCGTCCCGTCACCGTGTGGGGGAATCACAGACACACACCCGCGTCCCGTCACCGTGTGGGAGAATCACAGACCCGCGTCCCGTCACCGTGTGGGGGAATCACAGACACAGACCCGCGCCCAGTCACCGTGTAGGGGAATCACAGACACAGACCCGCGTCCCGTCACCGTGTGGGGGAATCACAGACACAGACCCGCGTCCGGTCTCCGTGTGGAGGAATCACAGACACAGACCCGCGTCCCGTCACCGTGTGGCGGAATCACAGATCCGCGTCCCGTCACCGTGTGGGGGTATCACAGACACAGACCCGCGTCCCGTCACCGTGTGGGGGAATCACAGACACAGACATGCGTCCGTCACCGTGTGGGGTAATCACAGACACAGACCCGCGTCCCGTCACCGTGTGGGGGAATCACAGACACAGACATGCGTCCGTCACCGTGTGGGGTAATCACAGACACAGACCCGCGTCCCGTCTCCGAGTGGAGGAATCACAGACACAGACCAGCGTCCCGTCACCGTGTGGCGGAATCACAGACCCGCGTCCCGTCACCGTGTGGCGGAATCACAGACCCACGTCCCGTCACCGTGTGGGGGAATCACAGACACAGACCGGTGTCCCGTCACCGTGTGGGGGAATCGCAGAGACAGACCCGCGTCCCATCACCGTGTGGGGGAATCACAGACCCTCGTCCCGTCACCGTGTGGGGGAATCACAGACACAGACACGCGTCCCGTCACCGTGTGGGCGAATCACAGACCCGCGTCCGGTCACCGTGTGGGCGAATCACAGACACAGACCCGCGTCCCGTCACCGTGTGGGGGAATGACAGACGCAGACCCGCGTCCCGTCACCGTGTGGGCGAATCACAGACACAGACCCGCGTCCCGTCACCGTGTGGGGGAATGACAGACACAGACCCGCGTCCCGTCACCGGGTGGGGGAATGACAGACACAGATCCGCATCCCGTCACCGTGTAGGGGAATCACAGGCCCGCATCCCGTCATCATGTGGGGGAATCACAGACACAGACCCGCGTCCCGTTACCGTGTGGGGGAATCACAGACCCGCGTCCCGTCACCGTGTGCGGGAATCACAGACACAGACCCGCGTCCCGTCACCGTGTGGGGGAATCACAGACACAGACCCGCGTCCCGTCACCGTGTGGGGGAATCACAGACACAGACCCGCGTCCCGTCACCGGTGGGGGAATCACAGAGACAGACCCGCATCCCGTCACCGTGTGGGGGAATCACAGACACAGACCCGTGTCCCGTCACAGTGTGTGGGAATCACAGACACAGACCCGCATCCCGTCACCCTGTGGGGGAATCACAGACACAGACCCGCGTCCCGTCACCCTGTGAGGGAATCACAGACACAGACCCGCGTCCCGTCACCGTGTGGGGGAATGACAGACACAGACCCGCGTCCCGTCACCGTCTGGGGGAATGACAGACACAGACCCGCATCCCGTCACCGTGTAGGGGAATCACAGACCCGCGTCCCGTCACCGTGTGCGAGAATCACAGACCCGCGTCCCGTCACCGTGTGGGGGAATCACAGACCCGCGTCCCTTCACCGTGTGGGGGAATCACAGACCCGCGTCCCGTCACCGTGCGGGGGAATCGCAGACACAGACCCGCTTCCCGTCACCGTGTGGGGGAATCACAGACCCGCGTCCCGTCATCATGTGGGGGAATCAAAGAAACCGACCCGCGTCCCGTCACCGTGTGGGGGAAACACAGACCCGCGTCCCGTCACCGTGTGGGGGAATCACAGACACAGACCCGCGTCCCGTCACCGTGTGGGTGAATCACAGACACAGACCCGCGTCCCGTCACCGTGTGGGGGAATCACAGACACTGTCCCGCGTCCCGTCACCGTGTGGGGGAATCGCAGTCACAGACCCGCGTCCCGTCACCGTGTGGGGGAATCACATACCCGCGTCCCGTCACCGAGTGGCGGAATCACAGACCCGCGTCCCGTCACCGTGTGGGGGAATCACAGACACAGACCCGCGTCCCGTCACCGTGTGGGGGAATCACATACCCGCGTCCCGTCACCGTGTGGGGGAATCACAGACCCGCGACCCGTCACCGTGTGGGGGAATCACAGACCCGTGTCCCGTCACCGTGTGGGGGAATCACAGACCCGCGTACCGTCACCGCGTGGGGGAATCACAGACACAGACCCACGTCCAGTCACCGTGTGGGGGAATCACAGACACAGACCCACGTCCCGTCACCGTGTGGGGGAATCACAGACACAGACCCACGTCCAGTCTCCGTGCGTGGGAATCACAGACACAGACCCGCGTCCCGTCACCGTGTGGGGGAATCACAGACACAGAGCAGCGTCCCGTCACCGTGTGGGGGAATCACAGACACAGACCCGCGTCCCGTCACCGTGTGGGGGAATCACAGACATAGACCCGCGTCCCGTCACCGTGTGGGGGAATCACAGACACAGACCCTCGTCCCGTCACCGTGTGGGGGAATCACAGACACAGACCCGCGTCCCGTCACCGTGTGGGGGAATCACAGACCGCGTCCCGTCACCGTGTGGGGGAATCACAGACACAGACCCGCGTCCCGTCTCCGTGTGGAGGAATCACAGACACAGACCCGCGTCCCGTCACCGTGTGGCGGAATCACAGACCCGCGTCCCGTCACCGTGTGGGGGAATCACAGACCCGCGTCCCGTCACCGTGTGGCGGAATCACAGACCCGCGTCCCGTCACCGTGTGGGGGAATCACAGACCCGCGTCCCGTCACCGTGTGGGGGAATCACAGACCCGCGTCCCGTCACCGTGTGGGGGAATCACAGACACAGACCCGTGTGCTGTCACCGTGTGGGGGAATGACAGACACAGACCCGCGTCCCGTCACCGGGTGGGGGAATAACAGACACAGACCCGCATCCCGTCACCGTGTGGTGGTATCACAGACACAGACCAGCGTCCCGTCACCGTGTGGGGGAATCACAGACACAGACCCGCGTCATGTCACCGTGTGGGGGAATCACAGACCCGCGTACCGTCACCGTGTGGGGGAAACACAGTCACAGACCCGCGTCCCGGCACCGTGTGGGGGTAACACAGACACAGACCCGCGTCCCGTCACCGTGTGGGGGAATCACAGACCCGCGTCCCTTCACCGTGTGGGGGAATCACAGACCCGCGTCCCGTCACCGTGTGGGGGAATCACAGACCCGCGTCCCTTCACCGTGTGGGGGAATCACAGACCCGCGTCCCGTCACCGTGCGGGGGAATCGCAGACACAGACCCGCTTCCCGTCACCGTGTGGGGGAATCACAGACCCGCGTCCCGTCATCATGTGGGGGAATCAAAGAAACCGACCCGCGTCCCGTCACCGTGTGGGGGAAACACAGACCCGCGTCCCGTCACCGTGTGGGGGAATCACAGACACAGACCCGCGTCCCGTCACCGTGTGGGTGAATCACAGACACAGACCCGCGTCCCGTCACCGTGTGGGGGAATCACAGACACTGTCCCGCGTCCCGTCACCGTGTGGGGGAATCGCAGTCACAGACCCGCGTCCCGTCACCGTGTGGGGGAATCACATACCCGCGTCCCGTCACCGAGTGGCGGAATCACAGACCCGCGTCCCGTCACCGTGTGGGGGAATCACAGACACAGACCCGCGTCCCGTCACCATGTGGGGGAATCACATACCCGCGTCCCGTCACCGTGTGGGGGAATCACAGACCCGCGACCCGTCACCGTGTGGGGGAATCACAGACCCGTGTCCCGTCACCGTGTGGGGGAATCACAGACCCGCGTCCCGTCACCGCGTGGGGGAATCACAGACACAGACCCACGTCCAGTCACCGTGTGGGGGAATCACAGACACAGACCCACGTCCCGTCACCGTGTGGGGGAATCACAGACACAGACCCACGTCCAGTCTCCGTGCGTGGGAATCACAGACACAGACCCGCGTCCCGTCACCGTGTGGGGGAATCACAGACACAGAGCAGCGTCCCGTCACCGTGTGGGGGAATCACAGACACAGACCCGCGTCCCGTCACCGTGTGGGGGAATCACAGACATAGACCCGCGTCCCGTCACCGTGTGGGGGAATCACAGACACAGACCCGCGTCCCGTCACCGTGTGGGGGAATCACAGACACGCGTCCCGTCACCGTGTGGGGGAATCACAGACACAGACCCTCGTCCCGTCACCGTGTGGGGGAATCACAGACACAGACCCGCGTCCCGTCACCGTGTGGGGGAATCACAGACCGCGTCCCGTCACCGTGTGGGGGAATCACAGACACAGACCCGCGTCCCGTCTCCGTGTGGAGGAATCACAGACACAGACCCGCGTCCCGTCACCGTGTGGCGGAATCACAGACCCGCGTCCCGTCACCGTGTGGGGGAATCACAGACACAGACCTGCGTCCCGTCTCCGTGTGGAGTAATCACAGATACAGACCCGCGTCCCGTCACCGTGTGGGGGAATCACAGACACAGACCCGCGTCCTGTCACCGTGTGGGGGAATCGCAGACACAGACCCGCGTCCCGTCACCGTGTGGGGGAATCACAGACACAGACACTCGTCCCGTCACCGTGTGGGGGAATCAGAGACACAGACCCCAGTCCCGTCACCGTGTGGGGGAATCACAGACCTGCGTCCCGTCACCGTGTGGGGGAATCACAGACCCGCGTCCCGTCACCGTGTGGGGGAATCACAGACCCGCGTCCCGTCACCGTGTGGGGGAATCACAGACCCGCGTCCCGTCACCGTGTGGGGGAATCACAGACCCGCGTCCCGTCACCGTGTGGGGGAATCACAGACACAGACCCGTGTGCTGTCACCGTGTGGGGGAATGACAGACACAGACCCGCGTCCCGTCACCGGGTGGGGGAATAACAGACACAGACCCGCATCCCGTCACCGTGTGGTGGTATCACAGACACAGACCAGCGTCCCGTCACCGTGTGGGGGAATCACAGACACAGACCCGCGTCATGTCACCGTGTGGGGGAATCACAGACCCGCGTACCGTCACCGTGTGGGGGAAACACAGTCACAGACCCGCGTCCCGGCACCGTGTGGGGGTAACACAGACACAGACCCGCGTCCCCTAAACCGTGTGGGGGAATCACAGACCCGCGTCACGTCACCGTGTGGGTGAATCACAGACCCGCATCCCGTCACCGTGTGGGGGAATCACAGACCCGCGTACCGTCACCGTGTGGGGGAATCACAGACGCGCGTCCCGTCAGCGTCTGGTGGAATCACAGACACAGACCCGCTTCCCGTAACCGTGTGGGGGAATCACAGACACAGAGCAGCGTCTCGTCACCGTGTGGGGGAATCACAGACACAGACCCGCGTCCCGTCACCGTGTGGGGGAATCACAGACATAGACCCGCGTCCCGTCACCGTGTGGGGGAATCACAGACACAGACCCTCGTCCCGTCACCGTGTGGGGGAATCACAGACACAGACCCGCGTCCCGTCACCGTGTGGGGGAATCACAGACCGCGTCCCGTCACCGTGTGGGGGAATCACAGACACAGACCCGCGTCCCGTCTCCGTGTGGAGGAATCACAGACACAGACCCGCGTCCCGTCACCGTGTGGCGGAATCACAGACCCGCGTCCCGTCACCGTGTGGGTAATCACAGACACAGACCTGCGTCCCGTCTCCGTGTGGAGTAATCACAGACACAGACCCGCGTCCCGTCACCGTGCGGGGGAATCACAGACACAGACCCGCGTCCTGTCACCGTGTGGGGGAATCGCAGACACAGACCCGCGTCCCGTCACCGTGTGGGGGAATCACAGACACAGACACTCGTCCCGTCACCGTGTGGGGGAATCAGAGACACAGACCCCCGTCCCGTCACCGTGTGGGGGAATCACAGACCCGCGTCCCGTCACCGTGTGGGGGAATCACAGACCCGCGTCCCGTCACCGTGTGGGGGAATCACAGACCCGCGTCCCGTCACCGTGTGGGGGAATCACAGACCCGCGTCCCGTCACCGTGTGGGGGAATCACAGACCCGCGTCCCGTCACCGTGTGGGGGAATCACAGACACAGACCCGTGTGCTGTCACCGTGTGGGGGAATGACAGACACAGACCCGCGTCCCGTCACCGGGTGGGGGAATAACAGACACAGACCCGCATCCCGTCACCGTGTGGTGGTATCACAGACACAGACCAGCGTCCCGTCACCGTGTGGGGGAATCACAGACACAGACCCGCGTCATGTCACCGTGTGGGGGAATCACAGACCCGCGTACCGTCACCGTGTGGGGGAAACACAGTCACAGACCCGCGTCCCGGCACCGTGTGGGGGTAACACAGACACAGACCCGCGTCCCCTAAACCGTGTGGGGGAATCACAGACCCGCGTCACGTCACCGTGTGGGTGAATCACAGACCCGCATCCCGTCACCGTGTGGGGGAATCACAGACCCGCGTACCGTCACCGTGTGGGGGAATCACAGACGCGCGTCCCGTCAGCGTCTGGTGGAATCACAGACACAGACCCGCTTCCCGTAACCGTGTGGGGGAATCACAGACCCGCGTCCCGTCACCGTGTGGGGGAATCACAGACACAGACCCAGTTCCCGTCACCGTGTGGGGGAATCACAGGGCCGCGTCCCGTCACCGTGTGGGGGAAGCACAGACACAGACCCGCGTCCCGTCACCGGTGGGGGAATCACAGACACAGACCCGCGTCCCGTCACCGTGTGGGGGAATCACAGACCCGCGTCCCGTCACCGTGTGGGTGAATCACAGACACAGACCCGCGTCCCGTCACCGAGTGGGGGAATCACAGACACAGACCCGCGTCCCGTCACCGTGTGGGGGAATCACAGACACAGACCCGAGTCCCGTCACCGTGTGGGGGAATCACAGACACAGACCCGCGTCCCGTCACCGTGTGGGGGAATCGCAGACAAAGACCCGCGTCCCGTCACCGTGTGGGGGAATCACAGACACAGACCCGCGTCCCGTCACCGTGTGGGGGAATCACAGACCCGCGTCCCGTCACCGTGTGGGGGAATCACAGACACAGACCTGCGTCCCGTCTCCGTGTGGAGGAATCACAGACACAGACCCGCGTCCCGTCACCGTGTGGCGGAATCACAGACCCGCGTCCCGTCACCGTGTGGGGGAATGACAGACACATACCCGCGTCCCGTCATCGTGTGGGGGAATGACAGACACAAACCCTCGTCCCGTCACCGTGTGGGGGAATCAGAGACACAGACCCCAGTCCCGTCACCGTGTGGGGGAATCACAGACCCGCGTCCCGTCACTGTGTGGGGGAAACACAGTCACAGACCCGCGTCCCGTCACCGTGTGGGGGAAACACAGACACAGACCCGCGTCCCCTCACCGTGTGGGGGAATCACAGACCCGCGTCCCGTCACCGTGTGGGGGAATCACAGACACAGACCCGCATCCCGTCACCGTGTGGGGGAATCACAGACACAGACCAGCGTCCCGTCACCGTGTGGGGGAATCATAGACCCGCGTCCCGGCACCGTGTGGGGGAAACACAGGCACAGACCCGCGTCCCCTCACCGTGTGGGTGAATCACAGACCCGCGCTCCGTCACCGTCTGGGGGAATCACAGTCCCGCGTCCTGTCACCATGTGGGGGAATCACAGACCCGCGTCCCGTCACCGTGTGGGGGAATCGCAGACACAGACCCGCGTCCCGTCACCGTGTGGGGGAATCACAGACTCGCGTCCCATCACCTTGTGGAGGAATCACAGACAAAGACCCGCGTCCCGTCACCGTGTGGGGGAATCACAGACACAGACCCGCGTCCCGTCACCTTGTGGGGGAATCACAAACCCGCGTCCCGTCACCGTGTGGGGGAATCACAGACCCGCGTCCCGTCACCTTGTGGGGGAATCACAGACCCGCGTCCCGTCACCGTGTGGGGGAATCACAGACCCGCGTCCCGTCACCGTGTGGGGGAATCACAGACACAGACCCGCGTCCCGTCACCGTGTGGGGGAATCACAGACCCGCGTCCCGTCACCGTGTGGGGGAATCACAGACCAGCGTCCCGTCACCGTGTGGGGGAATCACAGACACAGACCCGCGTCCCGTCACCGTGTGGGGGAATCACAGACCCGCGTCCCGTCACCGTGTGGGGGAATCACAGACACAGACCCGCGTCCCATCACCGTGTGGGGGAATCGCAGACAGAGACCCGCGTCCCATCTCCTTTGTGGGGGAATCGCAGATAGAGACCCGCGTCCCATCACCTTGTGGGTGAATCGCAGACACAGATCCGCGTCCCGTCACCGTGTGGGGGAATCACAGACCCGCGTCCCGTCACCGTGTGGGGGAATCACAGACACAGACCCGCGTCCCGTCACCGTGTGGGGGAATCACAGACAAAGACCCGCGTCCCGTCACCGTGTTGGGGAATCACAGACACAGACCCGCGTCCTGTCACCGTGTGGGGGAATCACAGACACAGACCCGCGTCCCGTCACCGTGTGGGGGAATCACAGACACAGACCCGCGTCCTGTCACCGTGTGGGGGAATCACAGACACAGACGCGCGTCCCGTCACAGTGTGGGGGAATCACAGACACAGACCCGCGTCCCATCACCGTGTGGGGGAATCACAGACACAGACCCGCGTCCAGTCACCATGTGGGGCAATCACAGACCCGCGTCCCGTCACCGTGTGGGGGAATCACAGTCCCGCGTCCCGTCACCGTGTGGGGGAATCACAGACCCACGTCCCGTCACCGTGTGGGGGAATCACAGACACAGATCAGCGTCCCATCACCGTGTGGGGGAAATACAGACACAGACCTGCGTCCCGTCACCGTGTGCGGGAATCACAGACACAGACCTGCGTCCCGTCACCGTGTGGGGGAATCACAGACACAGACCCGCGTCCCGTCACCGTGTGGGGGCATCACAGACACAGACCCGCGTCCCATCACCGTGTGGGGGAATCACAGACCCGCGTCCCGTCACCTTATGGGGGAATCACAGACCCGCGTCCAGTCACCGTGTGGGAGAGTCACAGAAACAGACCCGCGTCCCGTCACCGTGTGGGGGAATCACAGACCCGCGTCACGTCACCGTGTGGTGGAATCAGAGACACAGACCCGCGTCCTGTCACCGTGTGGGGGATTCACAGACCCCTGTCCCGTCACCGTGTGGGGGAATCACAGACCCGCGTCCCGTCACCGTGTGGGGGAATCACAGACCCGCGACCCGTCACCGTGTGGCGGAATCACAGACCCGCGTCCCGTCACCGTGTGGCGGAATCACAGACCCTCGTCCCGTCACCGTGTGGGGGAATCACAGACACAGACCCGCGTCCCGTCACCGTGTGGGGGAGTCACGGTCACAGACCCGCATCCGTCACCGTGTGGTGGTATCACAGACACAGACCAGCGTCCCGTCACCGTGTGGGGGAATCACAGACACAGACCCGCGTCATGTCACCGTGTGGGGGAATCACAGACCCGCGTACCGTCACCGTGTGGGGGAAACACAGTCACAGACCCGCGTCCCGGCACCGTGTGGGGGTAACACAGACACAGACCCGCGTCCCCTAAACCGTGTGGGGGAATCACAGACCCGCGTCACGTCACCGTGTGGGTGAATCACAGACCCGCATCCCGTCACCGTGTGGGGGAATCACAGACCCGCGTACCGTCACCGTGTGGGGGAATCACAGACGCGCGTCCCGTCAGCGTCTGGTGGAATCACAGACACAGACCCGCTTCCCGTAACCGTGTGGGGGAATCACAGACACAGAGCAGCGTCCCGTCACCGTGTGGGGGAATCACAGACACAGACCCGCGTCCCGTCACCGTGTGGGGGAATCACAGACATAGACCCGCGTCCCGTCACCGTGTGGGGGAATCACAGACACAGACCCTCGTCCCGTCACCGTGTGGGGGAATCACAGACACAGACCCGCGTCCCGTCACCGTGTGGGGGAATCACAGACCGCGTCCCGTCACCGTGTGGGGGAATCACAGACACAGACCCGCGTCCCGTCTCCGTGTGGAGGAATCACAGACACAGACCCGCGTCCCGTCACCGTGTGGCGGAATCACAGACCCGCGTCCCGTCACCGTGTGGGGGAATCACAGACACAGACCTGCGTCCCGTCTCCGTGTGGAGTAATCACAGACACAGACCCGCGTCCCGTCACCGTGCGGGGGAATCAGAGACACAGACCCCAGTCCCGTCACCGTGTGGGGGAATCACAGACCCGCGTCCCGTCACCGTGTGGGGGAATCACAGACCCGCGTCCCGTCACCGTGTGGGGGAATCACAGACCCGCGTCCCGTCACCGTGTGGGGGAATCACAGACCCGCGTCCCGTCACCGTGTGGGGGAATCACAGACCCGCGTCCCGTCACCGTGTGGGGGAATCACAGACACAGACCCGTGTGCTGTCACCGTGTGGGGGAATGACAGACACAGACCCGCGTCCCGTCACCGGGTGGGGGAATAACAGACACAGACCCGCATCCCGTCACCGTGTGGTGGTATCACAGACACAGACCAGCGTCCCGTCACCGTGTGGGGGAATCACAGACACAGACCCGCGTCATGTCACCGTGTGGGGGAATCACAGACCCGCGTACCGTCACCGTGTGGGGGAAACACAGTCACAGACCCGCGTCCCGGCACCATGTGGGGGTAACACAGACACAGACACGCGTCCCCTAAACCGTGTGGGGGAATCACAGACCCGCGTCACGTCACCGTGTGGGTGAATCACAGACCCGCATCCCGTCACCGTGTGGGGGAATCACAGACCCGCGTCCCGTCACCGTGTGGGGGAATCACAGACGCGCGTCCCGTCAGCGTCTGGTGGAATCACAGACACAGACCCGCTTCCCGTAACCGTGTGGGGGAATCACAGACCCGCGTCCCGTCACCGTGTGGGGGAATCACAGACACAGACCCGCGTCCCGTCACCGTGTGGGGGAATGACAGACACAGACCCGCGTCCCGTCACCGAGTGGAGGTATCACAGACACAGACCCGCGTCCCGTCACCGTGTGGGGGAAGCACAGACACAGACCCGCGTCCCGTCACCGGTGGGGGAATCACAGACACAGACCCGCGTCCCGTCACCGTGTGGGGGAATCACAGACCCGCGTCCCGTCACCGTGTGGGGGAATCACAGACCCGCGTCCCGTCACCGTGTGGGGGAATCACAGACCCGCGTCCCGTCACCGTGTGGGTGAATCACAGACACAGACCCGCGTCCCGTCACCGAGTGGGGGAATCACAGACACAGACCCGCGTCCCGTCAACGTGTGGGGGAATCACAGACTCAGACCCGCGTCCCGTCACCGTGTGGGGGAATCACAGACACAGACCCAGTTCCCGTCACCGTGTGGGGGAATCACAGACCCGCGTCCCGTCACCGTGTGGGGTAATCACAGACACAGACCAGCGTCCCGTCACCGTGTGGGGGAAGCACAGACACAGACCCGCGTCCCGTCACCGTGTGGGGGCATCACAGACACAGACCCGCGTCCCATCACCGTGTGGGGGAATCACAGACCCGCGTCCCGTCACCTTGTGGGGGAATCACAGACCCGCGTCCCGTCACCGTGTGGGGGAATCACAGACCCGCGTCCCGTCACCGTGTGGGGGAATCACAGACACAGACCCGCGTCCCGTCACCGTGTGGGGGAATCACAGACCCGCGTCCCGTCACTGTGTGGGGGAATCACAGACCCGCGTCCCGTCACCGTGTGGGGGAATCACAGACACAGACCCGCGTCCCGTCACCGTGTGGGGGAATCACAGACCCGCGTCCCGTCACCGTGTGGGGGAAAAACAGACACAGATCCGCGTCCCTTCACCGTGTGGGGGAATCACAGACACAGACCCGCGTCCCATCACCGTGTGGGGGAATCGCAGACAGAGACCCGCGTCCCATCTCCTTGTGGGGGAATCGCAGATAGAGACCCGCGTCCCATCACCTTGTGGGTGAATCGCAGACACAGATCCGCGTCCCGTCACCGTGTGGGGGAATCACAGACCCGCGTCCCGTCACCGTGTGGGGGAATCACAGACACAGACCCGCGTCCCGTCACCGTGTGGGGGAATCACAGACACAGACCCGCGTCCCGTCACCGTGTTGGGGAATCACAGACACAGACCCGCGTCCTGTCACCGTGTGGGAGAATCACAGACACAGACCCGCGTCCCGTCACCGTGTGGGGGAATCACAGACACAGACCCGCGTCCTGTCACCGTGTGGGGGAATCACAGACACAGACGCGCGTCCCGTCACCGTGTGGGGGAATCACAGACACAGACCCGCGTCCAGTCACCATGTGGGGCAATCACAGACCCGCGTCCCGTCACCGTGTGGGGGCATCACAGACACAGACCCGCGTCCCATCACCGTGTGGGGGAATCACAGACCCGCGTCCCGTCACCTTATGGGGGAATCACAGACCCGCGTCCAGTCACCGTGTGGGAGAGTCACAGAAACAGACCCGCGTCCCGTCACCGTGTGGGGGAATCACAGACCCGCGTCACGTCACCGTGTGGTGGAATCAGAGACACAGACCCGCGTCCTGTCACCGTGTGGGGGATTCACAGACCCCTGTCCCGTCACCGTGTGGGGGAATCACAGACCCGCGTCCCGTCACCGTGTGGGGGAATCACAGACCCGCGACCCGTCACCGTGTGGCGGAATCACAGACCCGCGTCCCGTCACCGTGTGGCGGAATCACAGACCCTCGTCCCGTCACCGTGTGGGGGAATCACAGACACAGACCCGCGTCCCGTCACCGTGTGGGGGAGTCACGGTCACAGACCCGCATCCGTCACCGTGTGGTGGTATCACAGACACAGACCAGCGTCCCGTCACCGTGTGGGGGAATCACAGACACAGACCCGCGTCATGTCACCGTGTGGGGGAATCACAGACCCGCGTACCGTCACCGTGTGGGGGAAACACAGTCACAGACCCGCGTCCCGGCACCGTGTGGGGGTAACACAGACACAGACCCGCGTCCCCTAAACCGTGTGGGGGAATCACAGACCCGCGTCACGTCACCGTGTGGGTGAATCACAGACCCGCATCCCGTCACCGTGTGGGGGAATCACAGACCCGCGTACCGTCACCGTGTGGGGGAATCACAGACGCGCGTCCCGTCAGCGTCTGGTGGAATCACAGACACAGACCCGCTTCCCGTAACCGTGTGGGGGAATCACAGACACAGAGCAGCGTCCCGTCACCGTGTGGGGGAATCACAGACACAGACCCGCGTCCCGTCACCGTGTGGGGGAATCACAGACATAGACCCGCGTCCCGTCACCGTGTGGGGGAATCACAGACACAGACCCTCGTCCCGTCACCGTGTGGGGGAATCACAGACACAGACCCGCGTCCCGTCACCGTGTGGGGGAATCACAGACCGCGTCCCGTCACCGTGTGGGGGAATCACAGACACAGACCCGCGTCCCGTCTCCGTGTGGAGGAATCACAGACACAGACCCGCGTCCCGTCACCGTGTGGCGGAATCACAGACCCGCGTCCCGTCACCGTGTGGGGGAATCACAGACACAGACCTGCGTCCCGTCTCCGTGTGGAGTAATCACAGACACAGACCCGCGTCCCGTCACCGTGCGGGGGAATCAGAGACACAGACCCCAGTCCCGTCACCGTGTGGGGGAATCACAGACCCGCGTCCCGTCACCGTGTGGGGGAATCACAGACCCGCGTCCCGTCACCGTGTGGGGGAATCACAGACCCGCGTCCCGTCACCGTGTGGGGGAATCACAGACCCGCGTCCCGTCACCGTGTGGGGGAATCACAGACCCGCGTCCCGTCACCGTGTGGGGGAATCA